>NC_061122.1:185772987-186018254 GCF_002878395.1 Capsicum annuum
AACCTATGCTGGCTACAGAGTTCTGGAACGCAAGGACTGCTTTTAAGAATCACACCCTCTACTGCAGATGAGTTCCCATCCTTGGGTTCACTCGGTGCTGAATCCTACTCCCAACTGAATGACACTGAACTGATTATACTGAACTAATTTTCTAATTCATACTAGAATTAACTGAATACTGAACTAAATTATACTGATACTGAGATTTACTGAATTTCATATACTGATGGAATATTACTGAGATTACGTAGATTGATGAGTACTGAGTAAAACTAAACTAATACTGCCTTTACATGAGTTTTCCTGAGTCATAAGACTAACTGAAGTCTGCTGAACATGGCTTGACTAAGAGTATCATGAAAACATGACATGGCTCTAGGCACACAGCTATATTTTTCGGGTACAAGTACCCCCAGGACTCGATGGAAGGAAACTGACACACATGACTGACTTGATCATAAGAGTAGAGTCCATAATTTATAGTATCATAAGTAGGGATCTCATATTAAGCATGGTTATCAACAATGTATTACATGGAAAGGATTTCATATCACATGGAAGTACTTGCACAATCTTAATATCATGTTCATTGCATAATCATATTGGCAACACATACCAATAGCATGGAAGTTTATGTGGATTGCATGGTTATCATACATCTTGATCATAAGTAGGATTTGCAAGTAAACATAGCATAATCTCATAAGAATAGTTCATGAGTATTCCAACAACATTTACAAGGTACATTATCAACACAGAAATCATTAGAACGTAAGGGCATATCATGAATCCTTCACTTAGTCACAATTTAGCTATATTGCATGATTTATAGTTTCTTATGCATTTTATCAAACACCTTACATGCACATCTTAAGAATAGGTGAAATCATCAAATTATACATCATGAACAACCAAATTTACATGTTTTCAACTCATATGATATCATGAATTCATAAAAACATATAAAGATTCCATCTTGGGAATCACCCAATATCAACAATATGATCTTCAACACCCAATAATATAGAAATCATACTTTATAATGAAAAATAGGGTTTTTGAGCTTTATGGATGAAAGGGATCCATAAATCAACACAACGCATACCTTAGTTCTTGATTTTTGGAAGATTGACGGAGAGATTCTTGGATTTGAGTCTTGAATTTGGATTCCCTATTGAAACCCTAGCCTTGTTCTTGAGAGGTTTTTGAGAGAGAAGAGTATATTTTGCTGTAATTGAGAAAAGATCTCGTGTTTGTGGTATATATAGGGGTGGAAGATGACCAAAATACCCCTAGGGAAACAAATAAGGTCAAATCTGTCCCTAATTGACTGTCTGATAGGCTGAAGTAAATTGATAATAACTTTTTACTAAGATGTCTAAATTGGATAAAACTAATTGAATTAGAAAGAAGACTCAAATATCTATCCATTGATATATAGCAGTTCTCCCAGTTCATTATATACAGGAAGTTATGATCGTTTGAAGTTGACCCTAAAATGCTAAAAAAAACTGGGTACAAAGGCTATAAGAGGTCTCCGCGGCTCAAACGTCTTTAGCTACTGGTTCGGGCAACCAAACATGCCCTTACACTAATATAAAAATTTTAAAACTCACTCGGGATGTACTAAGAGTTTGACCGATCGTAACGCAACTTGAAAATCAAAAAACAGAGGTCAAAAAGGTCGCCAAATAAATCCCCAAAGTTTGGAAGTCTAAAAATGAGACTAAGTCTTAAGAACTTAGCAAAATATTCTAAGAGTTAGAGCTTGTAAAGCTTAATGAGCTGAATTTTAGACTTAGGATTTTACGAGGTCTTACAAATGCTTTAATTGATATGAAGCAAAAACATGTAAACTTTTTACAACTTGAAATGTTTAGTATGAATATTGGTGATACCATGAAATCTGCTAAAGTTTAGGAGAAAATAAAAATGATATCCGAACAAATGATTGTTGATATATGTGCTAATCACCCCAATGTTTTTTGGAATCATAAACAGCATATTGTAACTCTTCCATTTGAAGACGATTTCTGTGAGGACTAAATCCTAACGAAATCACGACCCTGCCAAATAAATGTAGAGTTAGTCAAATTATACAAAAAAGAGATTGATAATCTCTTACAAAAGGGTCTAATAAAACATTCTAAATCACCATGGTCTTGTACTGCATTTTATGTGAATAATGCGGTTGAAAAAGAACGTGGTATGCCAGGTTAGTAATTAATTATAAACCTCTTAATAAATGTTTGAAATGGATTAGATATCCTATTCCAAATAAAAAAGATTTATTGTCCAAATTATTTGATGCCCACATATTTTCTAAATTTGATTTAAAATACGGTTATTGGCAAATTCAGATATTTAGAGAGCACACTTATAGAACTACTTTCAATGTCCCATTCGATTAATATGAATGGAATGTGATGCCTTTTGGATTGAAAAATGCTCCTTCTGAATTCCAGAAAATAATGAATGACATTTTCAATCCACATATGGATTTCATTATTATTTATATTGATAATATTCTAGTGTTTTCAAAAATATTAGAATTACACTTTAAACATCTTGATATGTTTAAAAAGATTGTGATACAAAAAGGTTTGGTAATATCTAAACCAAAAATGAGTTTGTTTCAGACAAGTATTAGATTTTTAGGTCATAATATTTGTCGAGGGAAGATAGTCCCTATTCAGCATTTCTATTGATTTTGCTGATAAATTTCCTGATGTTATCACTGATAAGACCCAATTGCAAAGATTCTTAGGGCGTTTGAATTATATATCCCCATTTTATGAGAATTTGTCGGGAGATTTAGCTCCCTTATATGATAGATTAAAAAAGGGCTTTAAGGTTTCTGGGCTGATAGTCATACAAACCTTGTAAAATGTATTAAGCAACGTGTAAAATCTTTTCCTTACTTAACTTTAGCTAACCCTACTTGGCCTAAAATTATTGAGACTGATGACTCTAATTTGGTTATGGAGGAATACTTAATCAAGTGAAACCCCATAATAATATTAAAGAATAGATACAGTTTTATCCCGGAAAATGGACTGATAGTCAAAAGAAGTATGCAACGGTGGCACATGAAATGTTAACCATTGTTCAGTGCGTTCTTAAATTTCAGGATGATTTATATAATCCAAATTTTCTTATTAAAACTGATGGTCAATCAGTGAAGTATATGTTTGACAAAGATTTTAAACATGATGCTTAAAAATTAATATTTGCAAGGTGGCAAGCTCAATTAGCTACTTTTGATTTTGAAATTCAGTATAAAAAAGGAATTGATAATTCCCTGCCTGATTTCTTATCCAGAGAATATTTAAGTGAAAACTGAATTTTTACACTCATTTCCTCTCTACAAAAATGATAATCACTATTATAAAAGCAATTCTTTTGAACACAGATATGCATATGCTTATTCTTGGAAAAATCATACATTCTATAATTAAAGATGAATTTGTTGTCTTTAATTATCAAGAAATTAGAGACGAAATTGATTGGATTGATATTGATTTAACTGACTAATCTATTATGTGCAGCATAACTACAGATCCACCCTGGCAAATGGCCAGAGAAAAAGGTAGAGGCAGAGAAAGATACTCCTCTTCTGGAGGAAGATTCGCCCCTCATCATCATAGCCTCAAGCATCATATGCTTTATCATCAAATACCCCAGTGATAAGAAGGGGAAATATGAGTTGGATAAATTCTAGGGTTCCGCAGATAAGAGAATCTTTATCACAGTCGATCCATCTAAAAGATATTCTAAAGGATCATCCATTATATGGACTATCGCAGACATATTTAATTGCAAAGCAAGCAGATACGTTTGCTAAAATAATAAAAGAAAATGCTGATAGCAAACCATATGAACAACTTGATAACAGAGAGCTGATAGTTCTCGTTGAAAATTTTGAGATTCATAGATAGAATGATCCGTCGAAGATACTCCACAAATATTTAATTTCTAACCTTTATTTTGCAGGAGAGTCCTACAAGACTCGAGCATATTATGAAATAATTCTATTATCTACTAGAAGTGCAGAGATTGAACATTTCCAGGCTTATGATGGAGAACCAGATGTTCATGGGTTCTAAAAAATTGTTATAAAAAAAATTATTACCCTTGGAGATTGGGGTACAACTTCTATGGCAGAAAGGTAGTTGTTACTGATTGGTTCAAAAATTAATTTTATATATCGTGACTATATTCAGGCCTTCATCAACACATTATACTACAATAATAATAAACATAAACATACTTGGATCATAAAAATTTGTGCAAAGATATTCGACGAATCACTCCCCAATTGGTTTATTAATTCGTGGGTGTATCATGGCCCAACTCTTCAGATATTACCAATATATTTTTAAATTTATACAAAAAATGGACAAAGGAATCTCCATTTTTGACTGAGTTATATCACTCAGACCATGTATGTAATCTGGACAAGATTGACCAGATGTACTTCTTTATTGAATTCTCCATTCCATGGATTCACAAATGGAATGTTGAACTCGAATTTACTAAAGAACAAATACCTTGTATTTATAGGGTGTTTTATAATAATTTTTGGGATAAGCTGATGTGCAAAGATACCACAACTAAAAAATTAAATGGTCAAGAACTCCTAGATACTATAGACAATAAAATTCAGGAATAAGCTAATGCTCCTCTGAAATATATTATTGAGGATAAATCTTTAAAATATATCTCCAGAAAGATCGTTGTTCATGATGAAGATAGAATGGAAATAATAGAACAATATATGGAAGAAGTTCAAAAAAAATTGATGAAAACTGTCGAACAACATTCAGATACTTCTATGAAGAGCATCACCAGCGATGATATTACGGAAGATGTTCAAAACTCACAGCCAATTAATTTCGGAAATATCCTGAATGAGGAAACCATAGCCAGAGTGGAGGAATTTCTCCGCAAACTAAAAAGGAATGAAAACAAGATGATTGGAAAGAAATGTTGATGTATAGGACCGGATGTGGGACTCTTTTACTATTTATACAGTAGATCCACTATGCATAGGGACCTGGATGTAGGACCCATAAGTACTGTGCATAGATTCCTTTTGTTTTCTTTTTATATATAAGGACCTTCATTTGTTATGGAAGGTTAGTAGAAGATTTTCATTTTCTATTTTGTCTCTCTAGGCATAGTTTTCTCTTTCCTCTCTCTTGTGTAACATAGTTCAAGGTTTGAATAAAAAAGGCTGATAGCCGTTGTTGTATACTATTCCGGCCTTGCATCTAACCAGTTTTAAGGTATTAACTTCTTTAAATTTCTGTATTCTTTAATACTTTCTTCCCCTCTCCAGCCGTGACTATGTTCGGCTAAGAACTTTTCACTAAAAGTACTAAACTTGAAGAGGTAGATATACTTCTAAATCTTGATTTATTAAATATATGGACTATCCCCAAGGTGGATATAAAAACCATTTATGAATATGGTTTCTTTGATAAGGTGATTTATAAGCAAATTATAAAAACTACTGAACAGTCTTTAGCATTAAATACGGATGAGCAGACTATTAGACTGTTAAATAAACGTGATATTGAGATGTATAAATGTCATTATAATTTTATACATATAGGAACGGTGCAAATTGCATTTAAACCTTTAACTCTTAAAGGGTTACCAGAGACATTTCTACCTGCACTTCGGGATGCTACAAATTTAAATTTCAGATAGTCTTTTATGGGTTCAATTGAATCCATTGTAGCCTATGGTCCAGTATATTTTAACACACGACCAAACTTGCAGTTATCTTTGACTGATGTGAATATTCTTAATGCTTTAACTTTAAATATCAAAACTCATAGTTATAAATATGCCCTTGGCTCTGAGTTAAGTTGTCTTTCTTATCGAATTTATTACAATATTATATACTCCGAACCCAAGATGCAAACTGATAGATGATGCATCAAATCAGACCTTATTGGTTGAAACAAACTTTACAAGATCCAAGGTCCCCCCATAAGAAGACCTATAAGATGGGATGAAATTGAATTTCCCGAAACATGGATCTTAAATTCGATTATTTCTCCAAATAAAGTCATGGATTATGTGACGAACTCTAAGTTATCCCATGTAACTCAAAATCCAGATGGAAGGATTTGTCTTTAATTTGACAACAAATCCATGGTTTATAATCGACATTCATTTTCTATGCCTAAATTATTCCCTGTTGTACATTATATATCTCCTATTGAACCAGTTTATGGTCTAGTTAGGAAACGTGCAGCATCTTTACATACTATTGATTCTACATCTATATCTGCATCTACACGCATTGTAGAAAAGATTAAAATCAATTCAAAAACAAATATTGTTCAAGATAGTGACAATATCTCTGATAGGGATAACCCAACTCCTTTTGAAATAGAGTTTGATGCTAACAGTGTTTAATATGACTCCACACCAAATTGATTTTAGTCCTGGTTCCCAGGCAAGGAGTTATATTAAAAAAAATTAATAAAAAATGGAATCGATTTAGAATTTGGTTCTTTGAGACTTATAGTCCAGATGAACTCAATAATATTTCTCAAGAATTTTATGAGATGTGTGCATTGCATAATCAGATTATGTGCTTTGTGCCGTGGTTCATAACCACATATTTGCCATTATATGTTAATGTCTTGGAAAGATCTTATCAAGATGCGAGTGGTAATATCCTTCAAACTATTTACCCTCCCCAATCACCTTTTGTGTTGCCTAATAATACTGGAATTACTTTTTTTGCATTCCAAAAATTCATTGATAATGAAATTGGTAAAGTAACTGTTGCAGAAATAAATAATCTGATTTCTCAAAACAATTATCTGAGTCTTTATGTGAAAGTTTTGGGAGAACATATTTCTTCTCTTGATAAAAAACTTGATGAACTGATTGAGATGGTGAAAAAGCTTAGTGTTAGTCCAAAATCATTTGATATTGCTTCCACTTCAAAAAGTGAAAAAGAAGACTTGATAACTAGGTCTTGTATTCAGAGACCTCTAGATATTGAGGGATTTGAAAAATTGTTTCCCCTAAATGAATTGGAAAAATTGTTTGATAAAAAAATTTCGGTTTAAATATCAAACCCATTGATTTATTTAATGCCTTTACTGATAGCATAAAATCTACCCCATATACGGAAAATGAAATCTACTCTGACAAAATAAGCTTAGAGGTACGATTAGGAAGCAATCGGGGAAAAAATATATTGATTTACCCCACATGACTTCTAACTATTATCCGCGTCCAACTCCTTAAGATGTTCTGATAGGGGAAAGAGATTGGAATTAGACTAATACGTCGTATAGCGGAGATGCAATTTATGAATGGAACTTGGATGGCTTATCTGAAAGACAATTTTCTGCCCTTATTCATCGAATGCTAATTTATTCTACTATTGCAAAAGCTACTACATCTGTAGAAAATCATCAAAGATGTACAGATGCAACTATTTGTAAAATGATTGTTGCTGATTTTACCAGCCAACTTCGTGGCTGGTAGTACAACTTCTTAGATAATGATAAAAGAAATGTTATTTTCAAAGCTAGGAATTCCCTAGAAGGAATTGATAACCTAGGAAGAGCATTACCTACGGATAGAGAAGATGTTGTTTATACTCTTATGCTTACTATTATTGAATATTTTGGAGGTAGATTTACCAACCAATATGAAAATACTCAAACACTCTTAAACGGTCTTAGATGTAGGACCTTACGAGAATTCAGATGGTATAAAGACACCTTTCTTAGTAGGTTCATGGACTTACCCAAAAGTAATTATACACATTGGAAGGCGAAATTCATAGACGGTCTTCCTCCGCTATTTGCTGAAATGGTTAGAAAAGAGCTTAGGGGCTAGGTTCCTATAGTGAAATTTCCTATGAGAATTTTACTTATGGTCAACTAATAGCGTCCTGTACTCAACAAGGTTTAGTTCTGTGCAACGAGCTAAAATTAACTAAACAAATTAAGCTTGATAAGCTTAGAGAAAAATCCTAATTAGGAGATTTTTGTGAATAATTTGGTATGGACAAACCAGTTTCTACCTCTCAAGGGAAAAGTCAAATAAATTCCAATTCCAAGTCTGATAATCCTTATAGGAAAAAAAGATCTAGACATAGGTCCAAGGAAGAGTGTGAGACTCGTAAAACTCATCGTAAGTCTACTATAATTATGAAGAATAGGTCTAAGCTTGATATCACCAAGATTAAGTATTACAAATGTGGTAACTTAGGGAATATTTCTCCTAATGACAAGCTCCAAGAGTGTAATACCCCGTACTTTTCCTAGATAATTTCATCTCAAGAATGTCTAGTAGTATCTTCTAAATTTAATGATGGTTATACCATGAAGAATTTTTAAGATTTTCACTTTTTATCATGTGGGAAATTCAATAAGCTTTCCATCAATTTAAGATTTGCCCAAATCCGAGGATCAAGTCAGCAGTTATGACTATTTTAAGTTCCCGTCGTAAAACAGTGCCATATTAGTCAGTGGCGCGCTGCGCCACAAGAGGAAATGACATTTGGAAAATTTCAGTAGGGGTCCGCGATTGTGGTGCATCGCGCCAGGGCCTAAATTCAGAAATGTCCTTTTCTAGTGTATTAGCGTGATTTCCTCCGTGTCGCGCCAAAGTTTCAGGTCACAAAAGAAGGAGCAACGCGATGGCTCCATGTCCACCATCCCTCAGTTTCCCAATTGTCAAATTCCAGTGCCATAGTGCGCTAGCGCCGCATCGCGCTAGGGGTTCAGTTCGGGAAAATTTCACTGAAATTAAATGACGCATCCAGGATTAAAAGGGTCAACTTCCCACCCCTATTTAAGCCCTTTAACACGTGATTCAGCTACTTTTTACCCAAAATATGCTATTTTCTCTCAAAAACCTCTCAAGAACAAGCTAGGGTTTTCATAGAAGATCCAATTCCAAGAATTTCCTCCGTCAATCTTCACGAAATCACCAACCAAGGTATGCATAGTGTTCATTCATGGACTCCTTCCTTCCATGAAGCCCAAGAATCTCTTTTCTAAGTTTAAGTTCATGGATTTCTTTATGAATTTCATGTTGGGTTTGTTTTATTTATGTTGAGAATGATTAATTAAATTCAAATCTATGTTGGGTGATCAATTTTATGTGGAATTAATTTGTATAGATGTATATTCATGTGAACCTATGAATAAACCCTAGATGATGAAATTAGAGATGAATCATAATGATTAATTGTTATATAATGTGTCTACATGTGCTATGCCTACCATGTGTTTGATTAAATGCCTAGATGAAGGAACAATGTCCAACTAGTATGATATCATAAAATCCCCATGTATGTACAAGTTATGCCTATCACATGTTTTGATGGAATGCTTCTATAAATGTTTTATGGATTATGATGTTAGTTATATGTTCAAGTAAGTTATGCTTGGTCAGTTTCCTTCCATCGAGCCCTGGGGTACTTGTACCCAAAATATTAGCTACGTGCCAAGAGTCATGTCATGTTTCCACGATACTCTTATTCAAGCTATGAATACTTAGACTTCAGATAGTCTTATGACTTGGAAAATCTCCATGATCTCATGAACTCAGTCAGTTGTCAGATATCAGTAATATTCCATCAGTCAACGGAATTTAGTAACTCAGTCCATGCTCAGTTCAGTAAATTATGTTTAGTGTCTATTCAGATGGGAGTAGAAATTAGCACCGAGTAAACCTAAGGATGGGAACTCACCTGTTATGTAAGGGTGTGATTCTTAGAAGCAATCCTTGCGTTCCAAAACTATATAGACAGCATAGGTTGAGACATCATATCCTGCTATATGTGGGTTGATAAGGTGGATTAGCCTGCTATATGAGGGTTCCCACCGTTCCCACCAGAGTTACCTATTATATTAGGGCTACCCCCATGTTGTCCTTATCAGTGGCGCGGTATTGACACCCTTCCTATCAGGGTATAAATTAGACCCCAATTCAGCTATAATGCATCATTTGGGGCATGTTAGTTAGATGACTACCTCCCACATTCTCAATATCAGTCTCAGTAAAAGAACTCAGATAGTTCTTTAGAATTCAAGACTGTCAGATACAGTCAACTCAGATGCAGAATGAAACTCGAATAGTTCCACCAGATTCAGGACTGTTAGATACAGTCACTCATGTTATCAGTTATCAGTATGTCATGTTATCAATATTTAGATTCAGTACTCATGTTATCACAATTTTAGATATAGTTACTATGTATGCATGCATGTATTCTCATGTTTATATTAGTCAGTTAGCCAGTATTGTTCATGCATATGAACCCCATGCTAGTACATTCAAAGTACTGACGTATTTGAGCTATGATGTCTTATACCATACATTTAGAGATACGAGCTCCAGATCAGCAGTAGATTCCAGTTTCAGCAGTCAGAGTTAGAAGAGAGTCCTCATCATTTGAGGACATGATTATTTCTCTATTATCTCATTAATTAGTTTATTAATTGGAGTTAGTTGGGGACATGTCCTATCAACTCCTTACTTAGACAGTTCAGTCAGTTAGAGGCTTTTTAGACTATCATGCTTCAGACTTTAGTATTTTCAATTTTGTTTTGGGTATTTCATACCCCGTTTAGATGTTATATTTTACTTCAATTATGTGAACCTTATGGCCTTTCAGTTTATGTTTTTGCATTATTCAGTATTTTATGCAGTATACAGGTACAGATATCAGTCATGGGTTAGCTTGTGGTCCTTTGGGATCATGAGCACCGTGTAGCATTTTGGGTACCAAATTCGGGGCGTTACAAAAAGCTTAAGTCTTTAGGCTTTGCTGATGATATTCATGATCAAGTTTATGGTTTATTATACACTTCTAGTTCTGAGTCTGATTATAATTGTGATTCTGAATCTGAAAATAATATTGAATTGCCTAATTCATCTGATAGCGATCATGCTAACATTTGTGTTGATAGCCTCCTTGAATTATTAAAAGAAGTTTCTGATGATAAGCTTCGTGAAAAAATCATTAATATTGCTACTAAAAAATTTGTTGATAGCACCTCCAATACTTCAAAAATTGTTGATAGCACTCATGTTACTCAGAGTACTGATAATGATTATTACATGCCTTATTCTTTAGTTGAGGTTAATAGACGACTTACTTTAAGTCATTTGCCCAGTAAAGATACTTCTTTCAACGATTTAAAAATTGAGGTTGATAACCTGAAAAAAGAGATTATATCTCTAAAGCAAAATCAAATGATTTGTGATCACAGGATTACAAAAATTGAGAAAGATATTTCTCATAATGATGTTTCTTCTAGTTCCAAAGGGAAGGAAAAATTGTCAAATATAGAAGAAGATGATATTGTCAAAAATTTTAATGTAAAAAATGATTTTTTTGGGGCATGATGCAAATAGTTACAGCTCATAAATGGTATATAAATTGTACTATAATAATTGATAATAATTGCTCTGTAACTAATGTTTCCATGATTGATAGTGGTGTTGATGTTAGTTGCATTCAAGGAGGTTTGATTCCGACTAGATATTTTCTCAAGACTACACATATTGTTAAGTCTACATCTAGTCACTCTCTTGATATTAATTATAAACTTCCTAATGCTCATATTTGTCGAAATAAGGTTTGCATTCCACATTTCTTCTTTTTGGTAAAAAATCAATTATATCCTCCAATTTTTCTGGGCACACCTTTTATAAATGCAATTTATCCTTATACTCATATTAATGCTAAATGATTTACTATTACTTATAAAAATAAGGAGATATCCTACCCTTTTATGACTGATCCAGTAACTAGGGATATAAATGCTTTAATTGATATGAAGCAAAAACATGTAAACTTTTTACAACTTGAAATGTTTAGTATGAATATTGGTGATACCATGAAATCTGCTAAAGTTTAGGAGAAAATAAAAATGATCTCCAAACAAATGATTGTTGATATATATGCTGACCACCCCAATGCTTTTTGGAATCATAAATAGCATATTGTAACTCTTCCATATGAAGACGATTTTTGCGAGGACAAAATCCTAATGAAATCAAGACACTGCCAAATAAATGTAGAGTTAGTCGAATTCTGCAAAAAAAAAAGATTGATAATCTCTTACAAAAGGGTCTAATAAAACATTCTAAATCACCATGGTCTTGTACTGCATTTTATGTGAATAATCCGTCTGAAAAAGAACGTGATATGCCGAGGTTAGTAATTAATTATAAACCTCTTAATAAATGTTTGAAATGGATTCAATATCCTATTCCAAATAAAAAAGATTTATTGTTTAGATTATTTGATGCCAATATATTTTCTAAATTTGATTAAAAATCTTGTTATTGGCAAATTCAGATATTTAGAGAGCACACTTATAGAACTGCTTTCAATGTTCCATTTGGTCAATATGAATGGAATGTGATGCTTTTTGGATTGAAAAATGCTCCTTCTGAATTTCAGAAAATAATGAATGACATTTTTAATCCACATATGGATTTCATTATTGTTTATATTGATGATATTCTGGTGTTTTCAAAAACATTAGAATTACACTTTAAACATCTTGATATGTTTAAAAAGATTGTGATACAAAATGGTTTGGTAATATCTAAACCAAAAATGAGTTTGTTCCAAACAAGTATTCGATTTTTAGGTCATAATATTTGTCGAGGGAAGATAGTCCCTATTCAGCGTCCTATTGATTTTGCTGATAAATTTCCTGATGTTATCACTGATAAAACCCAATTTCAAAGATTCTTATGGAGTTTGAATTACATATCCTCATTTTATGAGAATTTGTCAAGAGATTTAGCTCCCTTATATGATAGATTAAAAAGAGGCTTTCAAGGTTCCTGGGCTGATAGTCATACAAACCTTGTAAAATGTATTAAGCAACGTGTAAAATCTTTGCCTTACTTAACTTTAGCTAACCCTACTTGGCCTAAAATTATTGAAACTGATGCATCCAATGTTGGTTATGGAGGAATACTTATACAAGTGAATCCCCATAATAATATTGAAGAATTGATATGGTTTTATCTCGAAAAATGGACTGATAGTCAAAAGAAGTATGCAGTGGTGGCACATGAAATGTTAACCATTATTAAGTGCATTCTTAAATTTCAGGATGATTTATATAATCCAAAAAATTTTATTAAAACTGATGGTCAATCAGTGAAGTATATGTTTGATAAAGATTTTAAACATAATGCTTCAAAATTAATAGTTGCAAGGTGGCAACCTCAATTAGCCTCTTTTGATTTTGAAATTTAGTATAAAAAAGAATTGATAATTCCCTGCCTGATTTCTTATCCAGAGAATATTTAACTGAAAAATGAATTTTTACACATATTTCCTCTCTACAGAAATGATAATCATTATTATAAAAGCAATTCCTTTGAACGCAGATATGCATGTGCTTATTCTTGGAAAAATCATATATTCTATAATTGAAGATGAATTTGTTGTCTTTAATTATGAACAAATTACAGACGAAATTGATTGGATTGATATTGATTTATCTGATTAATCTATTATGTGCAGCATGACTACAGATCCGCCCTGGCAAATGGCCAGAGGAAAAGGTAGAGGCAGAGGAAGATACTCCTCTTTTGGGAGAAGATCCACCCTCTCATTATCACAGCCTCAAGCATCATATACTTCATCATCAAATACCCCAGTGATAAGAAGGGGAAATATTAGTTTGATAAATTCTAAGGTTCCGCAGATAAGCGAATTTTTATCACAGTCCATCCATCTAGATGATTTTTCAGAAGATCATCCATTATATGGACAATTGCAGTCATATTTAACTGTAAAGCAAACAGATACGTTTGCTTAAATAACAAAAGAAAATGTTGATAGCAAACCATGTGTACAACTTGATAATAGACAACTGATAGTTCTCGTTGAAAATTCAGAGATTCAGAGATAGAATGATCTTTGCATGAGAGTCCTACAAGACTCGAGCATATTATGAAAAAAATTCTATTATCCACTAGAAGTGCAGAGATTGAACATTTCCAAGCTTATGATGGAGAATCATATGTTCATGGGTTCTCAAAAATTGTTATAAAAAAGATCATTACCCTTGGAGATTGGGGTACAACTTCTATGGTAGAAAGGCAGTTGTTGCTGAAGGGTTCCAAAATTAATTTTACATATTGGGACTATATTCAGGCCTTCACCAACACATTATACTACTATAATAATAAACATAAACATACCTGGTTCATAAAATATTATACGAAGATATTCGACGAATCACTCCCCAACTGGTTTATTAATTCGTGGGCGTATCATGGCCCAACTCTTCAGATATTACCGGATATATTTTTAAATTTATACAAAAAATGGATAAAGAAATCTCCATTTTTGACTGAGATATATCACTTAGACTATGTATGTAATCTGGACAAGATTGACCAGATGTACTTCTTTATTGAATTCTCCATTCCATGAATTCACAAATGGAATGTTGAACTCGGATTTACTAAAGAACAAATACCTTGTCTTTATAGGGTATTGTATGATAATTTTTGGGATATGCTAATGCGCAAAAATTCCACAACTAAAAAATTAAATGGTCAAGAATTCCTAGATACTATAGATAATAAAATTCAGGAATATGCTAATGCTCCCCAGAAAAATATTGTTGAGGATAAATCCTTAAAACATATCTCCAGAAAGATCGTTGTTCATGATGGAGATAGAATGGAAATGATATAACAATATCCGGAAGAAGTTTAAAAAAAATTGATGAAAAATGCCAAACAACATTCAGATACTTCTATGAAGAGCATCACCAGAAATCATATTGTGAAAGATGTTCAAAACTCACAGCCAATTGATTCAGGAGATACCCTGATTGAGAAAGTCATAGCCAGAGCGGAGGAATTTCTCTGCGAACTAAAAAGGAAAGAAAAAAAGATGATTGGAAAGAAATATTGATGTATAGGACCGGATATGGAACCCTTTTACTATTTACACAGTAGATCCACTGTGCATAGGGATCCGGATGTGGGATCCATAAGTACTGTGCATAGATTCCTTTTGATTTTTTTTTCTATATATAGGACCTTCATTTGTTATGGAAGGTCAGTAGAAGAATTTCATTTTCTATTTTCTCTCTCTAGGCATAATATCCTCTCCCCTCTCTCTTGTGTAACATAGTTCAAGGTTTGAATAAAAGGGCTGATAGCCGTCGTTGTATACTATTCCGACCTTGCATCCAGCCAGTTTTAAGGTATTAAATTTTTTAAATTTTTGTATACTTTAATACTTTCTTCCCCTCTCCAGACGTGACTATGTCCGACTAAAAACTTTTCATATTTATGCCAGAGATCTAACTTTTCTTACTTAGTAACTATGAAAGATTCAGACTCTATCGAAATATGAAAGAATTTTTCTATGCTTTCTTGACTTGGTTCCGATATGATTGGTACAGTCGAAATTAGTACTGCTTATGGTAGCTTTGTCTTAGTGACTACGTCTGGCAAGTCGTGACTTTTAAGCCCGTGATAATAAAGAAAATAACGTCTCTCTTCATGGTTAGAATCGCTAGACACATGGGTTCATCGTAAGTAGGTATTAATCTTCTGACAGGCCCCTTGTTCAGGTAAAAGAATTTTTCCATACAGTCATTAAGTTATTTGAAATTCTTTTATATTTCGGTTGGTACCTCGATTGATTTTCCGACTAGGCTTCCGATATTAGTTAATAGGTATGGTTGGCATGGCGGATTACCGCCCACCTATCCGATCCTATTGCATGGCATGGTGGATTACCGCCCGCCTGTCCGATCCTGTTGCATGGCATGGTGGATTACCGCTCGCCTGTCCGATCCTGTTGCATACATGATCTAACTTTAGCGAGAATATTATATTCTTTAAAGTTTTCTTCATACTGATTACATGTTTTTTCATTTGTCAAAATATATTTGGGTGGTCTCCACAAATTTTTAAGAAAAAATATTTTTTCAAAAATTCAATTTTTTCACTCAATTTAGGATTTTGTAAAGCTTCTTCTATTGTCAAGCTATAAATTTCATTTTTTTGAAAATCAAAATGTTAATTTTTTGAAAGTATTTTTCCTTTTATTATATTTAAAAACCATGAATAGGATGGTGAAAAAAAAAACAAATTTGATTTCTTTATTATCGAATGTTTCAGTTATATCGGTTTTATCCCACCTAGGAATATGATACAAGTGAACAAAAAATGAGACACCTAAAATAATTTCATTGGTAATATCTTTTAGCAAAATAAAATTTTCCGACATACATAATTTATCTTGACAAATATATACTTTGGAGATTTTGTATTCAATCCCTATTCATTGGTTACATTCTGCCTCACTAATTTGCAAATCAAATCTGCTCTAAAAAGTATTATCTCAAAATAAATAGTCTAATAATGACATCTATTAGATCAAATATACGAGCCACTATATATTATTACAAATTTCTTTTTTCACTTTATTCAAAAAAATTAAAGTTGGAGTTTTATTTGATTATAGTTCTTGCAAATAATATTTAATTGTTTGAATGTACTTCCGCCCCCCCACCCCCCCTCTCCAAAAAAAACATGAAATATGATTTAAGTGAAATCATCTTTGGAGGAAATAATAATAATTAGTACTCCTATGGCCTATTTATATGACTCACTTTTCTTTATATAGTATCGAAACACATATTTCTATTTTGAGTAACAATTTAATTTGAAAATATCTATTTTATCCTTAATAAAATGATTTATAGCCACACAAATTTTCATAACTTATTTTATACCACAAATTTTAATTTTATTTTAAATTTTATATCAAGTCAAACTATCTCATTTAAAACAAGATCGAGGGATTAACATTTAACAGGGTCTTACTATGATTATTATAGTAAACTAGATACTTAGACCGTATTAGCATGGGTCCAACATATGTTGTTTTCGTTATCCCAATTTATGTAGCAGAAATAACATTTGAAGAGTCAATCAAATTTTTATTAATATAAATTTTAAATAATTTAAGTTGTTAATCACTGTAATTTATAATACCGTTTAATTTTAAAATATCTATTTTATCCTTAATGAAATGATGTATAGCTACACAGATATCCATAACTTATTTTATACCACAAATTTTAATTTTAATTTTATATCAAGTCAAACTATCTCATCTAAAACAAGATCGAGGGATTAACATTTAACAGGGTCTTACTATAATTATTATAGTAAACTAGATACTTAGTTTGTGTCAGCATTGACCCAACATATGTTGTTTTCGTTATCCCAATTTATGTAGCACAAATAACATTTGAAAAGTCAATCAAATTTTTATTAATATAATTTTTAAATCATTTAAGTTTTTAATCATTGTGATTTATAGTACCGTTTACGTAATTATCAAACAATTTATGTTACTCACTTTATCCCAATTTTAGAATTTAGAGAGTCAATCGAATTTTTACTAATATATAAATATTTTAAGTTGTTAATCATTGTAATTTATAGTATCTTTTTGTATGTAATTTCAAACAATTTATGCTACTCGCTTTATTGCAATTTATGTGACACCATTAGAATTTCAAGAATCAACAATTTTTTTTACGATATGTTTTTAAATATTTTAAGATGTTAATAGTTATGAATTATAATTTTTTGCGTGATTTTTTAAATATGTAACATATTAAAAAGATAAGATAAATAAATTGAAATAACAAAGTACTAAATTTTAAAACATGTTAAATTCGAAAACATCATTTGAATCAACAAACTACTAAATTAAAACATTAAAGTCTTTAAAACTTCACATTATCTTCAAATTAATATATTTCACTCTTTCTAACAATATCACGTATGTATTTATTCTTAAAATATTATAATCTTTGAGTTCCTCATTTCATTAGTATTATATTTTGTACATTAAATATTATTAATGAATGCAATAATATTCTGGGGTATCTATCAAGATTGAAGCAATTATATTTCCTCGTTTTAAAAAAAAAAGACATATTTTTCTTTTTAATTCATTTGAAAATGAATGATTTTTTTCCTTTTTAGCAATACTTTAAGGGGTTCTAATTTTTTATATGTCATGTTTAGAACACAAGATTAAAGAATCAACAACAATAACATACCCAGTATATTCCCACATAGTGGGATCTGGAAAGGGCAGAGTGTAGGCAGACTATACCACTACCTTCGAAAAAGTAGAGAACTTATTTCCGATAGACCTCCAGCTTAGGAAGGGATTAAAAAATATTTTAATATATTTGATATAATTTAATTTAACACCATAATTTTTTTTTAATTTTTAAGATTCTTTATTAAGTAAAAACATATTATTCCTTTTCAAATGAAGGGAATATGCAAAAAATGTGCCATAAAAAAAAAAAAGAAAAAAGAATTGGCATCGAAAAATAAGATACGCGTCCCACTTGCGAAAACCCAAATAAATGCCAAGGAGCCTAAAGGAATACAATAACAAAAGGAGAGAGGGGCCCTCAGTACGGCAAAAGAAGGAAGTAAAAAAAGCAACAAATCTGCTGGTTTTTGTGTCCAGGAATGACGGGGTATATTCAAAAAGCACTGAGATACAATACATTTAAAACGTCAAAATTATAAAATGTCAAAACTACCCCTGGCGGGAAGCAGACACCTGTGCAGATTATAAGGGCGTCAAAGTACAAATCGACTTAAACCCTAACAAAACCCCAAATCTTCACTTTTAAATCATCAATAGAACAGTACGACCATTTCTTCCTCCCTCGAAAACCTTCCAGAATCTTCCTGCAATGGGCGGCGGTCGTCGTACATTCCCTGGTGGTCTCACCAAATGGCAATGGAAACGCCTCCACGAGAAAAAAGCCCGTGACAAAGAAAAACGACTCCTCGATCACGAAAAACAAATTTATCATGCCCGAATCCGCTCTCAAATTCGGGCCAAACTCACTACTGCGCCCGAAAAGCCCGAATACACTCCCAACTACGGCCCTGTTTCTCCACAAGACCATATTAGATCTCTAGCTGATCGGTTCATGAAGGAAGGCGCCGAGGATTTGTGGAATGAAGACGACGGGCCCATCGGACCTGGGCCAGGGCCCGTTAATACTTCGCAGCCATATAATCAACAAACCAATCATACTATTAATTTGCGGAAATTGGTAACGGAGAATTCGAATTTGAGGGATAACGGGTTTAGTGATATTCCTCCTAGTTATAGTTTTCAGAAAGTCACACATTTTTGTACTAATGTTAGGAATGTTTTTGCGGAAAATCCGAGGACTGGGATTCCGGTTTGTTCGGGTAGTTGGTCGAGAGGTGGCAATTTTCCAATGTTTGGATGGAGGATGTTTAAAACTGAGAATAGAAATATGAATAGTTTGAATGGTTTCTTGAATTTTGGATCCTATTCTGCGAATAGGAAATTGAATTTTACTAGAAATGAGAGTTCGGTGAGTGAGGATAAGTCGAATTCGGAGGGGTTGGTGGTGAAGGGTGATGAACGTAAAGCAAGATGGCCAAGGTTTAGACAGAATGCCGAGGAGTCATCTGATGAAGACGATGATGAAGATAGTGAGGAGGATGAGGATGAGGAGGGGGGAAGACGAAGTAGAGGGAGTGTAAAGATGATGAGTAGTGCTGCTTTAGGGAAGTACGATATGAAGACAAAGAAGAGAGTTCCATTGAAGTTTGTGGAAGATGAAGATGATTTATCACTGCACGTAGAGGCAATTAGGAAGGAGGTTAAAGGGCGGAGCATGCAGAAAAATGAAATCGAAGAAGACAAGAAGGAATCAATACTTAGTTCTAAAAGGTAAGAAGTGGTTGTTCCAGTTTGTCCCTAGATATTGCAAAAGGCTTTTATATATGATATTTCAGTGACAATGTGATGTATGATCGATTAGGTTTGATGAATACGATATATCTCCTTCGACAGTCAAAGCCCTTACTGAAGCAGGTTATGTGCTAATGACTAAAGTGCAAGAGGCAACTCTTTCTGCTTGTCTTGAGGGTATGTTATTACTACTACTAAAACAACTGAGAACTAGATTTCTGGTAAATATTTAGCTTTTTGTCATAAGAATGAACAGAGTCTTGATAAATGAGTGTCATGTTTTTCATTCATTGATTTTTGAGTGATGTGCTTGCCATCAAGCCCATTGTTTGATTTGTGTAATAATAAATTCATTGTTATCTGTCCTGAAAAAATGAATCCAGTGTGTCTAGGATGTTGCCTTTCAACGAGTTTAACTTATGAGCAAGTTCAAGATTGGACCTTTAATATCTCTTCAGGATGAACTAGTTCTCACTTTTGCTTTTGCTAATTACAGGAAAGGACGCTTTAGTTAAGGCAAGGACAGGCACAGGCAAAACAGCTGCTTTTTTGGTAAATTGTTTCTTCTCTTTTACATGATTCCCTGCAGATTATTTGCCCGTTTCACTTCCTTGTTATTTTATTGCTGCTATTAAAGGCCAACAGCTTCCAGCCATTGAAACAGTTCTGAAGGCCTCAAGTAAGAAGAGTGGCCAAAGGGTCCCACCAATAGATGTGCTTATTCTCTGTCCTACGCGAGAACTTGCTAGTCAGATAGCTGCTGAAGCCAATGTGCTGTTAAAGTACCATGAAGGCATTGGTGTGCAAACACTAGTTGGAGGGACACGGTTCAAAGAAGATCAGAAACGCCTAGAGTGTAATCCATGCCAGGTATATATGCTTTTATCTGTATTGCAACATTTTTCAGTTTATGGTACAAGATGAATTCAATAGGGATGATTTGCCCAGAGGTAGCTCTCTGCATTTTGAGGGATTATATATTGGGAACTGTATACATGTTTCTGTTAAATAGGGGGTTTCAACAGTAGAGATATGCAAGTTCTTCCAAATATTTCATGATGGCTAGTATGCCACGTCTGTTACCTCAGATTCATTAATAGAAGTTGCTTATGAGTTTTAGAAACTGACTGTCTATCTAAGGATGTCATGTTAGTACCAGTGTTATCAAACTTGGCCTGGACCTCCCATTTGTTTCTAAAAAATACAGTAAAATGGGGCTTGATCTGGCTGTGCCTAGGTGGATTGTCAAGTAGTTGACCCAGGTAAAACATGCAAAACCCTGTTTGGTTTCTACCTTTGGGGCTCCAACCATTGTAAAGTCAAGCTATCTTTTTCTTGATCGAACTCAAACAGAGCCAAGGTGGATTTCCTGTAAGTAATTTTTCTTTTTCCCCCCAGTGCACAGTTAAGAAATCTCACCTAAATACATTAGTGGTATCACTGATGGTGATGCTGAAAGCAATTGAGGAATGTTTTGCGATGGGGAGGTACGGTAGGTTTTTATAGTATGTTAGATAAATTTGGGACATAGCTTCCCTTTGCATAATGTGGTTCCCACGGAAGGAAAATAGGAGGTGTTGTGAAGGAAAAGCTTATGTTGTGTATACTTTACGATATAACTGCTTAGGTGCGTCATTATTTGACTTTTTTGTTAGAAAAGCAATGTAAATTGGGTTATAGAGTTTTACGAGCTTTTGGGCATTAAAACTATAGTGTTTCATATAGCAAGTGTAGGTCCTTGTTTGTACTTAAAAAAGGATTGTTATTGATCTTTTTGTTTTAGAAGGATGTATGCAGTTTCTTTGTCTAAGACGTACTTTTCCTTGCCATTGAGCGAATCCTAAAGAGGTTAACACTAAACAATTAATATTTCACTTTATCGTTGTTTTTTAAATTTCGTTGCCCATATGTTTGTTATTCATTCTTATAGGTATTATTCTTGGATTTAACATATATATTTATATTTTTTTCTTCATTTGCACCTTTTTTCATTAGTGTCGCACTTTCTTTGCGCTTAAAGCCCCAACAAACCTTAGAGCTTTTGTGCGCTTTTCACTTTTGTTAACATTATATAATGGTAAGTTCAAACAAAAGCAGATTTTTTCTTTTCTAGTCACGTGCAACAATTTGAAATATACATATAATGATAGTATAGTGTATTGACTGTGTATAGTAAATCGAGTAGCTACATGGACTTTTTGAAATATACATATAATGATAGTATAGTGTATTGGCTGTGTATAGTAAATCGAGTAGCTACATGGACTTTAGTAGGAGTTATATATGATTCAAATGTGCATTACAATGGCCTGATCAATGTGGTTTCTTCTCAACTAGGAGTAGACATCACAATTGTAGATGTGAAGGTTAAATACTTGATAAGTGATTGATGCCCACCCATGAGCATACACACCGATATGGGTGTCCATATATATCTAGATAAAAAAGGTGAATATGATACTTTAGCAAGTATCCCTTATGCATAACCTTGAAGGACAGGGCTATGGGTGCAATGGAAAATGTTGGTGTTGGTGTTGGTGAAAGCAATAGAAGGAAGTTGGGTGATCCAAGATTTATAAGATTTATATTCAAATCATATGATTGGCATGACTCCCGAGAGAGATGTTGATGTTTTGGGAGATGAAGTGAAACAATAAGTGACTCCGAAAACCAATCTGTTGCGGTAAAATAGGCTTATAGGGATAATATTACACTCGTCAAGGTTATGAAACCCAACGTATTTGTGAATCAATTCTGATTCATTGTGGAGAGGTCCGTGCAAGCTGGTATGAATTTGTATTCTAAATGATTTGAAATGAAAATTGTATTATATGAGTATGGATAGGGTGTGTTTATTGATTTATATTAATTCCTCATTTCAATTCCACAACTATTATCTCATCTGTCTTGCAGAAATGGTTTGTGATTTCTTACATTCTTTAAGTCTAAATCAATCTAGCCTTTTCAAGTATAGAAAATTTTGTAGCCACATATCCTCGTTAAGAGATAGAATCTATTCAAGATGTTAAGGAACTACAAGACATTGTGTCCTTGAATATGCTTGTTGAAAATTCCATTTGGACTTGGGAATTAGGAAAGCCAAGAGAGAGTTTAACTAGTGCAAGATTTACCAATAGAAAGACAAGACGTTAAGGAACTACAAGACGTTGTGTTATTGAATATGCTTGTTGAAAATTCCATTTGGTCTTGGGAATTAGGAAAGCCAAGAGAGAGTTTAACTAGTGCAAGATTTACCAATAGAAAGAACATAGTGGTAATCTCAACAATGAATAAACATGCTAAAAAATTGAAAAGCCTACTTTGCACCAGCATAAAGCCATCAAGTATTTCCTAGCATATACACATCCCTCATGTATCTAGTAAAGACTTTCGCTTGTATTATATGTTTAAGTGAATTTGATTATAAATTTTAATGAAATTTTCTAAATCCTATTCATCACGACTTACTTTCTATTCTAATATGTTTCGCTTACTATATAGTATTCTGCTTGAAAAGATCAAAGTGATGTAATTATGTGTACCACTTGAAAATATGTTTGTAAATTAAAGTCAAATTTCACCCTATAAGGAAAGCAAAGAAAGATGTTGAAGATGATTTTTTTTTTTAAAAAAAATGAACATGAACAAAATCAATCAGTAATATTTAGAATAAACGATCATCTTAAAAAAGTTGATTATATGGACTAATTAAACAAGCCAAAGAAGGCACTAAAAAGCATAAATTTAGGGCTAGACAGAGGCCAAAAGTAGAAAGAGCAGAACTTTCACCTCACCACTTGTGGAAATTAGAATTCTTAGGACCAAGGATATAAACAACAAAAATATACCCAAAAGCATAAAAAATCATGGGAGAATAGCTTGGAGAGCATTAGTGGTCACCTTTGCCTGTTCCTCCTTCACTTCTATCTCCAACAAATATTGTTGAGCGTTTGCAATCATTATGGATTGGGATTTCTCCAGCATTTCATACCTTTCCTTTTTGCTAATTAACTGGCGCAAATTTCTTTTGAACTACTCTTCCAGGTTAGCAACACTACCTCCACTTAAAACCAGATATGAGCGCATTCTTGAACTACCCGCATCAACAATCATTTTTTCACTAGTTTTGTGCATTACTTCATTATCAACCTTACCTTTCACTTTGTCAACTTGACCCTAAATTCTCCTTGAAATTTTGAATAACTTCTCCTCGTGAGGCTTAGAGAACTTCCTTGTGTCAATGTTTCTCGAATATTTCCTTTTCAACCTTGCGACTTTATCTTGTAACTGAGTCTTGCTCGCTTCCTTCTGCAAATCGTTCTTTACAGAAGTAAGGAATGCAACATGATTTGATGAATGTTTGACACCCTTTAGGAATGAATAATTGAGATAGCCCTGAAGGATAGATGTCTCCTCTTCGCTTCATACTCTCTGAAGGCGCTTTTCGCACTTGAACTTTCCATTTTCAGTTTTTTTTTGTGAGTTGGTTTAAGAATCATGTGGACATATTCCAGGTCTTAATTTAAAATGCTTTTAGAAGTTGAAAGAAAGAGGCCTCCATTAGAAGACAATTTCCTACGGAATGGGAATGCAAATAAAAGGAAAATTCTTTTGGTGAAGCGGCGGGTTGTCATTGGTGATGAGAAATCAAGGGGGTTTGGGTGTGAGGAACTTGAAGATGCACAATAGAAGCCTACTTTTTAAATGACTATGAAGATATAGTTGGGGGAGTGAGAAAATTTGGCAAAAAATTTAGATGTAATATGTGGTTGAAAAGAGGGATGGCAGCAAAATTCTTCACAATTGAAAGTTTGTGGAAATTTGGAGAAAAATAAGTGAAGAATGGGATGAGTTCTTACAACATGCAAGGTTGGAGGTTGTCAATGGTGCTAGAATTAAATTTTGGATAGATACTTGGGGTGGTGATGAACATTTTAAGAGCAAATTTCCAAATTTGTTTAGATGCGCTTTGAACAAAGAGGGTCACATTATAAATTTTTGTCCAAATTTAGGCTGGTATATTACTTTTAGGAGAAACTTGAATGACTGGGAAGTGGAGAGTTATTGCCAACTGACCCAACAATTGAACACATGCTTAATTGATAGGACAAAGCAAACACTTTAGTTTGGGTCAGCAGCAGGGATAAATTATTTTCAGTCAAAAGTTGTTATATAATGTTGTTGCAACAGAATAATCAAGGTTCAAGGGATGCATAACTGGCCCTGGAAAATGATCTGGAGAATTAAGGCACCCTTAAAAGCATCCTGCTTTGGTTGTTAGCAGCCAAGGGTGCTTGTTTAACCCAATCTTCCAAGGAGATGCTACTGTATGTGAAATAGATTTTTGTGTAATTGGGAGCTGGAAACAATTGAGCATTTGTTTCTTCCTTGTAGTTCTCAAGACAATGTTTGAACGATTTTGAAACATTATCTGCAATATGTCCACATAATTCTCAAACCAACTCACCAAAAAAATGAAGATGGAAAGTTATGTATGAGAGCGCCTTTAAGAGAGTATGGAGCGAAGAAGAGATATCCATCCTTCAAGGCTATCTTAATTTTTATTCCTAAAGAGCGCCAAACCTTCATCAGATTATGCTACATCCCTTACTTTTGCAAAGGACGATTTGCAGATGAAAGCAAGCAAGACTCAATTACAAGATAAACTCGCAAGGTTGAAAAGGAAATATTTGAAAAACGTTGGCAGAAAGAAGTTCTCCAAGCCTCACGAGAAGAAGTTATTCAAATTTTCGGAGAGAATTGTGGGTCAAGTTGACGAAGTGAAAGGTAAAGATGAAGTAGTGCATAAAACTAGTGAAAAGGTGATTGTTTCTGCAACTAGTTTAGGAATGTGTTCGAATTTGGTTTTAAGTGGAAGTAGTGTTGTTGACTTTTGGAAGATTGGTTCAAAAGAAATCCACGTCAATTAATTAGCAAAAAGGAAAGGAATGAAATGCGGGAGAAATTGCAATTCGAAAAGATTGCAAAGGCTCAAAGTGTTGTGCCAAAGAGGTTTATCAAGGTGTGTAATTGCTTTGGTCTTCATAGCAATTTTCTATTTCATAGATTTGAGAAAGGAAAAAAATGGATTCAGGGCACCCAAAAATGCTATCAGTAGACTTTCTCAATCTCCCTCCCTCCATCCTCTCTCCTACTTTCTAGGACTGTAGAAGTCTCACTCCGGCGTCGATCTCCGACTATCTAACCTTTCTTTTTTTTTTTTAGCCAATCAATATTCACCCACTTTGATTAATGCTTCAATCCCTCTTATTATTGTTTCAAATCAATGGCAAAAAATTGAATTTATTTCAATGCGGGTTAAGTCTTTCAACATTACAAGATGGAACTCTGGCAATACAACTTGGTTGCACTGGGTTGAGAGAAGCAGAAACAGAATGCGTAGAATAACACTGAGTAGGAAGACAATGGAGTGGATTTGCCATATCCTCAAAGAAGCATCAAACGACAACAGAAATCTGGTAAGAAGATGGAGGACTCAGGACCAAGCAATTGAGTTTTATGGCACCAAAAAGTACAACGAACACGGAAGGTACATAGGCTTTTTGTCCCTTAAAGGTGGTGTTAGAGAAGTTATTATTGTCCTAGAGTTGGCAATAAATGCAGGATGGAGGGACATAGCTCTCAAGATTGAAAACTTCATAAATGCTAACCATCAATGTATGGTCAACCAACCATCAGAACAAACTCTCTCATATGCCAGCGCGGTTGAGAGCAGTAAATGGCAACGCCAAGATCAAATTGAAAGCTCTGAGAACCCTAAGGGGCCTCTGGGGAGAAGCATTACTGGAATTTTTAGAGGTGGTGAGTCACCCACACTAGCCGATGCGAGAAGGTGGGCTTCCTCCACTTGGAAGAAAGCTTTTGGTGTCAACATATATGAGATGGCAGTGCATACCTTCCTTTTCGAATTTCCAAACAAGCACATGACTGAGCAAATAGTCCAAAGAGAATGGATCTGGAGAAAATTGATGGTTCAACTACAATGGTGGACCTCTCTCATCGGTTGCATATCCGCCCAGCACAAGAGAGAATCAACCTGGATCAGGGCCATGGGCTTACCCCTGCATCTATGGTTTAATGAGACATTCCAAGAAATAGGAGACAGATGTGGAGGATGGCTGAGAATAGAAGAGGAAACTGAATTGAGGAACCATCTCAAATGGGCGCGCATTGAGGTCAAAAGGAGACGGCAATAGAATCCCTAATGAAGTCGCCGTTACAAGAGATGGTTACATCTTTAGAATCCCAATTTGGATTGAAAAAGCCGCCTCTTTCGAGAAAATCTTGGTCGAAATTTCGGCGAAAGCTATGCCGGAAAAAGTGGAAAAGAATGGAACCCTAGCAAAAGGCTTTACACAACAGTTGCTCTTTGACAAGAGATGGGTATTGTCCAGCGGACTAAAGCGCCTTTTGAGGTTATCAAGGAAACAGCTGCGTTGACAGTTGTCGACTGGATTACATACGTGGGGTGCGATTTTTTTAAATCTAACCCACGTGAGGAGCACGTGAAAAGCTTATTACATGTAGATAACAACATGGGTACCTCTAATTTTGTGCCGGCCCAATCTAAAAAGAAGTTTCAACAAAAGAAGCCCTCAGAAGCCCAACCCAACTTAATCTTTACAGATGCTCTACAGGAGGAGACTGTGATGCTTAGAAATTCACCAGAAAACATCAGTAAAGAAGACGAAGGGAGGAATCAAAATTTTGCTGAAGATGAAGAAGCCAGTACCAACGAAAATAATAAGTTGGAGTTTGCGAAAATTACCGAAGAGTTAGAGGGGGAAATAACTGTGAGAGAAAACGTTGGGCCCCAGAGCTGCAGGAATCAACAAATTATGAATGCCAATTCTAGTATGGGAGGAGAGTTGTGGAACGTGGAGGAGGCGACACCAATAGCCACAGAAACACCTACAGATATCTTTGAAAAGGGGACGACCACATCAATATGGGTGTGGCGAACATAATTAAACTTGGAAAAATCTTTGGGGTTGATTTCAAGGGCCACGAGGAGGAAGCTTAGGAGCTTCTTATGCAAATAGATGCCTGTGGACAGATTCAAAAATCAGGAAAAACAGATTCAAGGGTGCCAACAAATTGAAAAACTTGATCTCTTTTGATGTTAAGTTCAAAAACAATGAGGGTAGGAATAAGGGGAAAGAGCATTCACAATCAGTATCATGAAGCTCAAACTAATATCTTGGAATGTAAGGGGATTAAATGATAAGGGGAAAAGAAGAATAGTGAAGAATTGTATTGACCAATGGAAGGCAGACATAATCTGTCTTCGGGAAGCAAAGTTACAAAGGGACATGCAAGGGATAGTGAAGCAACTTTGGGGTGGGAGATGGGCTAAACATGATTGTTTAGAGGCTAGTGGCACAAGGGGAGGAATCATTATGCTTTGGGATAGTAGAGTCGGGAAGAGGGAGATACTCCAATTGGGGGTTCATACTCTAACTTGCAGCTTCGAAGCTCTGCTCCAAGACTTCAACTATCACATTTCAGGTGTTCATGTGCCTAATTGTAAGGTGGAAAAAAGGGAAGTGTGGGATGAGTTAGGAGCTGTGAGAGGTTTAATGGAGGGTCCTTGGGCTGTATATGGGGATTTCAATGCGTGTAGGTTCCTGATCGAGAAGAGGAACTGTCAAAGGACCTCTGCCATGGCTGAATTTTCTGATGCATTAGATGATTTGGAGCTTATCGATCTTCCTTTAGAAGGAGGGAGTCATACATGGTTCAGAGGAGACACCAACAACACAACCTCATGGATAGACAAAATCCTCTTTTCCGCTGAGTGGAGTGAACAGTTCAGCAAAGTGAAGCAAACTACCCTCCAAAGGTTAACTTCGAACCATGTGCCTATAGCTTTACAATGTGGCCCTTGGGAGCATAACAAATCATACTTCAAATTCGAAAAGTGGTGGCCTAACACTAAAGGTTTCACAGATAGAGTCAAAGCACGGCGGAGCTCCTTTAATTTTTTGGGAAAACCAGACTACATTTTAGCTTGCAAACTGAAAGCTCTCAAATGCAAGCTAAAAGAATGGAGTAGGGAAGAGAAAGGTAATTTGTCTTTGCAGAACTCTGGTAAGCAGAATGGCAACCATGGACTCCATAGTAGATAGTAAAGCTTTGACTGATGAAGAAGCTGCTGAGAAAGCAAAAATGATTATGGAATTTGAAACCCTGCTTAAGAATGAAGAATTAGCTTGGAGACAGAGGTCAAGAATGTTGTGGTTGAAGGAAGGTGACAACAACACCAAATTCTTTCATATCACAGCTAATGTCCACAAAAGAAGTAATTACATCGACCATTTAGAAGTACAGGGAGAGCTAGTGAAGGACCCGGAAAGTGTTAAGGAGGAAATTATACAGTTCTACAAAAAACTGTACATAGAAACACACAGATGGAGACCTGCAGGGAACATGATAGGCTACCCCATAATTTCGGAAACAGAGAGAGACCAGTTACAAGCAAATTTTTAGGAACAGGAAGTTCTCAATTGTTTGAAGAAGTGTGTTGTGGACAAGGCTCCTGGTCCTGATGGATACACTATGGGATTCTTCATAAAATGTTGGGATATCTTAAAGCATGATATTATGGAAGCCTTCCACAATTTCTATGAAAATGAAATGTTTGAAAAAAGCTTCAATGCCACATACATTGCTTTACTCCTAAAGAAGAAAGGGGCTATGGAACTTAAAACATCAGACCAATTAGCCTGATAGGTAGTTTCTATAAGCTAATGTCTAAAGTTCTCACTGTAAGGTTAAAAGGGGTGATGGAAAAATTGGTAGGGTCACAACAATTGGCCTTCATTCATGGAAGACAAATTACGGATGCAGTCTTGATTGCAAATGAAGCAGTAGATTCAAGGCTGTCCCGAAAAAAACCTGGAATCTTATGTAAACTGGACATTGAGAAGGCTTTTGACCATGTGAATTGGGACTTCTTGCTCAACACTCTCAGAACAATGGGATTTGGGTAAAATGGATTAGTTGGATCAGTTTCTGCATCTCTACTGTAGAATTCTCTGTATTGATTAATGGTACTCCTGAAGGCTTCTTTGCATCCCAAAAGGGGAATAAGACAAGGGGATCCCATGTCTCCCTTCTTATTCATCCTAGCCATGGAGGGGTTGAACAACATGATCAGGACTGCAAAATATAATGGTTGGATCTCAGGATTTGAGGTGGCTAAGAATAATGAAGGTAGTCTAGAGGTGACACACCTCCAATATGCTGATGATACCTTATTTTTTGCGATGCCGAGGAAGAAAAAATAAGATACCTAAGAGCGATCCTTGTTTTCTTTGAAGGAATTTCAGGTTTGCATATCAACTGGGGTAAGAGTCATGTATATCCCACTAACCCAGTCCCGAACATTGATCTCTTAGCCTCAATTTTGGGAGAAGTGGGAAATCTTCCTTCTATCTACTCAGGAATGCCTTTGGTTGGGGGGGGGGGGGGGGGGGGGGGCTAAGTCAAAATCTAAAGATATATGGGATATGGTTATAGAAAAATGCGAAAAGAAGCTGTCAAGGTGGAAAGCTCAATATCTGTTTTTGGGGGGCAGACTGACCCTGATAAATGCAATACTAGATGCCCTCCTGACTTATATGCTCACCCTCTTTCCAATTCCAGCTAGTGTTGTACAGAGTCTTGACAAGATCAGAAGATCATTCTTCTGGCAAGGAAACAAAACTAGGCAGGGCTATTACCTAGTCAAGTAGAAGATATTGATGTCCAACAAAAAGCAGGATAAAAAACTTGAAGAACCAAAGTAAAGCTCTAAAAGTAAAGTGGTTATGGAGATATGCACATGAAACCAGTTCCCTATGGAAAAATGTGATCAAGCTAACATTCCATATGGTGTAACTGTTTGGAGATCCATTAGAAATTGGTGGCATATTCTACTCAAAACACACTACCATCACAGTCAATGATGGTTGGAGGACTTCCTTCTGGAAAGACAAGTGGCTAGGGGATAGAAGTCTAGCAACAGAGTTCCCAGATTTGTTTAATATAGCTCTGCACCAGGAGAAGACAGTGGAAGATATGTGGTCTCTCCAATGTTGGAACCTAGTTTTTAGAAGAAACTTAAATGACTGGGAAATCCCAAGAGTGGGGGAACTTCTTAAAACCCTTGATTGTTTCCAAGGGCCAAAAGATGGGATTGATAGACTGTGGTGGAGAGGACACAGTAAAGGGTCCTACAAGGTGAACTCGGGATACAAGCTACTAAATTTGGTTGGAGCCTAGAATAAAATCGGGCCATGGAAACAAATCTGAAAAGCTACAATACCTTTGAAAGCGGCATGTTTCTCATGATTGCTAGCTAAAGAGGTAGTGCTGACACATGAGAATTTAAGGAAAAGGAACATCATCCTTGTTACTCACTGTTGTCTCTGTGGAGAGGCAGTAGAAACAGTGGGATATTTGTTCTTGCACTGCAGAATTACTGACCAACTATGGAAGATTTTTATCAATCTCAGAGGCATACAATGGACAATGCCTAGCAAGATTGTTGACACTCTTCACAGTTGGGAGGAAGCAGGGATTGGAGCCAAAAACAGAAGCATCTGGAGGAGCATTCCAGCATGTATATGGTGGACTGTTTGGAAGAAAAGGAATGCCAAAAGCTTTGACGATAAAAGTAGGACAGTACAGAGGATTAAAAATGACTGTATTTTGCTTTTGTGTTTTTGGAATACAAAGAAATCTCCTATAGTTGCAGATGATATCCTAGACTTTCTAGAGGCATGTTAGGAATAGGAGTTCCTTTGTTTTCTTACTAACTTCTTACTGCATGTAAAGGGTTTTTGCACAACCTAAGTGTTGGTTCGCAATACAAATGTTACTTTCTCAAAAAAAAAAAAAAGAATTCCAAAGGCTCAACAGTATAATGGAGGAACAGACAAAGGTGGCAACTGATGCTCTCCAAGCCAGTTTCCCTTGATTTTTTAAATATTTTTGTTTCATATATCGTAGGTTTTAAGAATTTCGATTTCCATAAGCAGCAGTAAGGTGAAGGTGCTGCTTTTCTCCTTTTAGCCTCTGTCTAGTCTTAAATTTCTGCGTTTCGATGTCTTCTTTGGCTTGTTTTATTAGTCCATAGACTCATCTTTTTCTAGATGATTGTTTATTCCAAATATTAGTGGTTGATTTTGTTCATTTTCTGAAAAAAAATAAAAGACTTCATCTTTCTTTGTTTTCCTTATATGGTGAAATTTAACTTTCATTTACAAATTTGTTTCCAAGTGATGCACATAATTACATCTTTAGATCTGTTCAAGCATAATAATATATAATAAGCGAAACATATCGGAATTAAAAAAAAGCCATGATATTGGGATTTAGACAAAAATTTCATTTAATTTATAATCCAATTCATTTGAACACAAAATACAAGTGAAAATCTTTAATAGATACATGATGGATATGCATAAAATATGATGTGTATATGCTAAGAAAAACCCGATGGTTGTGTTGGTGCAGAGTAATGGTTGCTCTTCAATTTCGATATTAAAATTTGATGCTTTAGCATCTCTATTCATTGTAAAGAGATTACCACTTGTTCTTTCTAGAGAAAATGGCCAAAAGCACCCCAACCTTTACCCCAAATCCCAACTACACATTTATACTTTGCAGGGGTCCTATGACCCTCCTGAACTATTTTAAAGTGGAATATTTACACCCTTAAAAGCTCATGCCCAGATATTGTTTCAGGCAGTGAGCTGCACTCGCTGCCACATCATTTTTTTTTAATTTTTTATCTAAAAAATTAATTATTTTACTTTAAGTATTTTAATCTCAATCCATTTTTCCCTTTTCTCTTCATCTTCTTTTCTTCAATCTCAATCCATTTTTTTCCTTTCTCTTTATCTTCTTTTCTTCTATCTCAAAAGCCAAAATGAACTTATTAAATTTTATTTACTTTCTTCTTTCTATCATTTTCTTCAATTTCAGAAATCAAAGAATACCCATTTGTCAATCTTTTTCCTTTTTCCTTTTTTTTTTTAAAATTTATCAACTATGAAAATTGATGTTGAATTTATGATTGTACAAGATCCTTGGTGCTGATTTTTCATAATTTCCTGCGAATACCCACCTGATTTATTTTTTGTGAATACCCACCTGATTTGGTGCTGATTTTTTAATTTCTTGAAATTCAAGAAATGTGTGCTGCATGTTTATGGGTTTCTATTTTTCAATCCCAGTGAAGTACGTTTGTGTGTTTTTCGTCCCTTATGTGTATGTAAATTTGTGTATGTATCGGGTCAGCTGTGTGTTTTTGTAAACGGAAAAATGAGGAGTGATGTGCGATGTTGAGATTGAATGTTTATGTGTTGTTTGACCTTTGTTGTCGGTGAATAATTGCTCATGTTGGTTTGTTGTCGATTCTTTGGTTATGAACTGTGTGATGAAGTCGAAAATAATAAACAACATCGAATTTGAAAATTTTCGACAACCTTAAAGTGGGAAACAGTGACCATATCAATTATTAAAATTCCGACGATCTTAAATTCGAAAACAACAAACAATATCAATTTCAAAATTTTCAACAACCTTAAAGCCGGAAACAATGAACAATACCAAATTTAAAATTTTCGATGACCTTAAAGTCGAAAACAATACAAAATTTTAAAATTTTCGACGATCTTGAAGTCGGAAATAATGTATAATACCCATTTTAAAATTTATGACAACCTTGAGTCGAAAATAATTGACAATATCGATTTTGAAATTTTCGATGATTTTGAAGTTGGAAATAATAAACTAATAAACAACATCGAATTTAAAATTTTCGACAACCTTGAAGTGGGGAACAATGAACAATATCAATTTTTAAATTTTCGACGATCTTAAATTCGAAAACAACGAAGAATACCAATTTTAAAATTTTCGACGACCTTGAAGCCGGAAACAATGAACAATACTGAATTTAAAATTTTCAATAACCTTAAAGTCAGAAGCAATAGAGAATTTTGAAATTTTCAGCGACCTTCAAGTCGGAAACAATGGACAATACTCATTTTAAAATTTACGACTTTGAAGTCGTAAATAATGGACAATATAGATTTTAAAATTTCCGACAATCTTGAAGTTGGAAACAATGAACAATACCCATTTTGAAATTTTTGACGAATTTGAAGTCGAAACCAATCGATTTTGTGCTTGGAGATGAGGAAAATGATAAATTAATTTTCGATGCCATTGATGAGTTCTTGGATGCCATTGTTTGTAAGAAGAAGAAGAAAGAAAATGAAAAGAAAAAGAATAATTAAAAATGAATAAAAAAATATTAAAAATAATCGTTCTCACTCTCTTTAAAGAGAGTGAAACACTCTCCTGCCGTGTCAGCGTTTAGGGGTAATAATTTCACTTTAAAATAGTTCAGGGGGTCATAGGACCTCTGCAAAGTATAAGTGTGTAGTTGGGGATTTCGACTAAAGGTTGGGGAGGTAATAGACCATTTTCTCTTCTTTCTATTGGTAAATGTTGCACTAGTTAAACTCTCTTAGCTTTCCCAAAGACCAAATGGAATTTTCAACAAACATGTCCAATTTCCAATTTTTAGATGCGTGCTTTCAGCGACTACTATTTGCTTGCAATACTCTCATCCTCTACTATTCCTTCGGATCCCCTTACAATATTTTGATTACCTTTTCCTTTGCTCGCCACACTTTCATGTATGACGATGACGCACCATGTAGTTTCATCTTGTCTGCAAAAATATCGATGTATATTGTTTTTGAGTCTACGACCTTATTAGTTACCATTACAATGACGACCTCTATAGTTGCTTGATGTCTTGAATGGATTCTATATCTTAATGAGCATGTAGTTACCAAAAAAAATTTTGATCTAGAAAAGACTAGGTTGATTTGAACTCGATGAATGTAGAAACCTCGAATAGTTTTTCATGGGACAGATAAAATAATAGTTGCAGAATTTGATATGAGGAATTAACATAAATCAATAAACATACCTTATCTCCATATTCATAAAATACAATTTTCATTTTAAATAATTTAGAAAACTAATTCATACCAGCTTGCACTGGACCTTTTCACAAGGAATCAAAATTGATTAAAAAATGCGGTAGTGTTTCATAACCTCGACAGTATATTCTTATCCTTGTAAACTTGTTTTATGATAATATTATTTGGTATTTCATATATAGTCCTAACGCTCTTCTACTAATGTTCTTCTACGAAAGTTCACCTAACGGTCTTCTTCTAATGTTCTTCTACGAAAGTTCACCTAACGGTCTTCTTCTCCGACCGTTCGGCCGGCGCCGTCTGGTACCCTCTTTGTCTCTTTCTCTATCGCTCTCCTTCTCTCTCGAGCTACTTCTTTCTCTCCCCCTCTTCTTTTTCATCTAGCCGCTGATATCGTCGGTGGGACTAGGGTTCCCGCCGGTTAGATGCCGGCGAAAGTCACCAAATTACAGATCCGGTATCACCAGTAGACACTCCCAGCAACAGCGAAAACCGATGACGTTTCCGGCGGCAGCTTTCCGGCGACGCGGTTTTCAGCAATCAATTCTGAAATCAAAATTGACGGTACCATCAGCACGCAGAACTACCAGGGGACATCTAAACTTTGATATTTAGATACTTTTACTAGTTATTATTTTTCCCGTTTCGTGGGTATTGTTTTGTTTATTGTGAGTATAGTTGTGACTGTCTTGTTTCACTTATTGGTAGTTTTTGTGGTGTTGCTGTAGCTGCTAGGCCGATTAGGGCTTTTTGTGCATGCCTACTGTTTGCATACTGCTTTTCTATTTTTCTTGTCTATCGGCCTATCGGTTGGGGCTTTCGTTTGGACTTGTTTCGATTTTTAGGGGATGGTTATAGGGGTTGATGGTGGAATAGGGTCATGTTCGAGGGGGTTGGGTTCGGGGGCGGTTTTAGGTGGGGGTGAAGAGGGGAGGGCAGGGGTGGGTGTGGGGTATAGGTCGGATGCTATTTTGGATGTTAGGGCTGGTACGGTGAGGGGTGGTAGAGGGAGGAGAGAGGCGAGAGTAGATAGGTTGAGGGTGGGGTCTTGGAATATAGGAACCCTTCAGGGTAAGTCAATAGAGTTGGTGAAGATTCTTAAGAGGAGGAAGATTAATATTGCGCGTGTCCAGGAGACTAAGTGGGTAGGGACTAAGGCTAGAGATGTGGATGGATTTAAGCTGTGGTACTCGGGGAGTGACAGGCGTTGGAATGGTGTGGGGATCTTAGTGGATGAGAAGCTTAGAGAGCAGGCGTTGGAATGGTGTGGGGATCTTAGTGGATGAGAAGCTTAGAGAGCAGGTGGTGGAGGTTAAGAGGGTTAGTGATAGGATGATGACGATAAAGTTGGTCTTTGGAGGGTCTACGCTGCATGTGTGTAGTGTTTATGCACCACAGGTGGGCTTGGGAGAGGAGGTGAAAGCAAGGTTTTGGGAGGCTTTGGACGAGGTGGTGAGAAACATGCCTAGTTCAGAGAAGATTGTCATAGCAGAGGACTTTAATGGACACATTGGGTTCTGCTAGGAGGCTACGATGAGGTGCATGGGGGATTTGGTTGCGGTGATAGAAACGATGAAGGAGCGTCTCTGTTGGATTTTGCGAGGGCCTTTGGGCTAATGGTGGTGAACTCGAGCTTTCAGAAGGAGGATCACCTGATTACCTTTTGTAGCGCGGTAGCCAAGACCCAGATTGACTTTTTGCTGCTAAGGAAGGGGGATAGGGTTTTATGTAAGGACTACAAAGTCATTCCGAGCGAGCATCTTTCGACTCAGCATAGGCTTCTGGTGATGGACTTGTTTTTGAAGAAGAGCAAGAAGAAAAGGGATGGGGAGGGTCGGCCTAGAATTAGGTGGGGTGGCTTGATGCCTGAAAGTCCGCTGGTGATAAAGGAGAAAGTTGCTAGATTGGGGGGGGTGGGACTGTAGGGGGAAAGTGGATGCTATATGGGATAAGGCTGCCAGCTGCATCACGGAGACGGCTAGAGAAGTGTTAGGAGTTTCGAGGGGTCGGGCAGGACGTCATAAGGGGGACTGGTGGTGGAATGAAGAAGTTAAGAAGAAAGTGGAGGTTAAGAAGGGGGCGTATGTTAAGTTGATTGAGAGTAAAGATGCAGAGGAGAAGAGAGGGAATAGGGAGGTCTACTAAATTGCAAGAAAGGAGGCTAAGCTTGCAGTTACGGCGGCTAAGACTGCAGCGTTTGAGAGCTTATATGCGGGACTAGAGGAGAAAGGCGAGGAAAAGAGGTTGTTTAGTCTTGCTAAGGTTAGGGAGCGGAAGGGCCGGGACCTCGATCAAGTGAAATGCATTAAGGGAGAGGATGGTAGAGTGTTGGTGGAGGATGCCCACATTAAGAAAAGATGGCAGGAATATTTTCTTAGGTTTTTGAACGAGGAGGGGCACAAAGACATTGAGTTAGGGGAGCTGGAGCACTCGGAGGAGAGACGTGATTTTAGTTATTGTAGATACTTTACGGTTGAGGAGGTCAGAGAAGCTATTCGTACAATGCGGAGGGGAATGGCAACGGGGCCTGATGAGATTCCGATGGATTTTTGAAAGTATATAAGTAGGGCAGGTTTAAGGTGGTTAACTATTTTGTTTAACAACATTTTCAAGACGGCGAGAATGCCCGAGGTTTGGAGGTGGAGTACAATGATTCCGTTATACAAAAACAAGGATGACATTCAGAGTTGCACCAACTACAGGGGTATCAAACTGTTGTGTCATACTATGAAGATTTAGGAGAAGGTGGTTGAGCGGAGATTGAGGAAGATCGTGTCCATTTCGGAGAATCAGTTTGGTTTTATGCCTGGTCGCTCGACGACGGAGGCAATCCACCTGGTGAGGAGATCGATGGAGCAGTATAGGGAAAGAAAGAGAGATTTGCACATGGTGTTCATCGACTTGGAGAAGGCATATGACAAAGTCCCTAGGGAGGTTCTTTGGAGATGCCTAGAAGCAAGAGGGGTCCCGGTAGCGTACATCAGAGCTATTAAGGACATGTACGATGGAGGAAAGACTCGGGTGAGAACGGAAGGAGGGGACTCAGAACATTTTTTCGTCGTGACAAAGTTGCATCAGGGTTCGACTCTTAGTCCGTTTCTGTTTGCGTTGGTGATGGACATGTTGACGCGAAGTATCCAAGAGGAGATACCGTGGTGTATGTTGTTTGCGGACGATGTAGTGTTGATTGATGAGACGCGGAGAGATGTGAATGAAAAATTGGAGGTTTGGAAGTAAACTCTAGAATCTAAGGGGTTCAGGTTGAGTAGGTCCAAGACGGTGTATATGAAATACAAGTTTAGTGACTTGACGCAGAAGGAAGATGTGGTCGTGAGGTTAGATTCCCAGGATGTTTGTAAGAGGGATAGTTTTAAGTATCTTGGGTCTACGATTCAGGGGAATGACGAGATTGATGAGGATGTCGCTAACCGTATTGGAGCAGGTTGGATGAAGTGGAGGCTCGCCTCGGGAGTGTTGTGCGATAAGAAGGTCCCACTTAAGCTTAAAAGGCAAATTCTACAAAGTGGCAGTCCGTCCAGCTATGCTATATGGAGCAGAGTGTTGGCCAGTCAAAAACTCCCACATTCAGAAAATAAAGGTGGCGGAAATGAGAATGTTGCGTTGGATGTGTAGTCTTACTAAAGGGGATAGAGTTAGGAATGAGACAATCCGAGAGTAGGTGAAGGTGGCTTTCGTGGAGGATAAAATGCGGAAAGGAAGATTGAGATGGTTTGGGCATGTGATGAGGAGAGGTACGGATGCCCCAGTCCGCAGGTGTGAGGATAGTGTTGGAGGGTTTTAGAAGGAGGAGAGGTAGGCCGAAAAAGTACTGGAGGGAAGTGATTAGACACAATATGGAGCAGCTGCAGCTTACCGAGGACATGACCCTAGATAGGAAGGCGTGGAGGTTGCGGATAAGGGTAGAAGGCTAGGATGAGTGCGTGAGTTGTAGCAAGTAGGTAGGAGCCACTAGTCAGGAGGGCCCAGGTGTCCCTGGTCTGTGAATGTTTGTTACTACTAGGAGGGTGTCGTATTTTGGATGCCCTATCGCTTATCTCTTATTTATTGAGCCTATTTATCTTATTTAGTATTGTTCGGATTTATACTTTATTTTATTTTTATTTTAGTATGTCATATTCCTTTTTATGTTACGCCATCCATCGTGCTTCACTACGCTTTGGTTACTATTCACTACCTGGAGTCGGGGGTCTATCGGAAACAACCTCTCTACTTCTATGGAGGTAGCGGTATGGACTGCGTACATTTTACCCTCCCCAGACCCTACTTTGTGGGAATACACTGGATTTGTTGTTGTTGTAAACTTGTTTTTATGGCAACGAATCAATTTTCAAAGTCACTTATTATTTCACTTCTTTTATCTCCCAAAACATCAACCTCTCCATCCGTAGTGATGCCAATCAAACAATTTGAATAAAAGCCCATTTAGCCATGAGAACTTTTTACTTTTTTCCAAAAAATTATTTCGCTTTAGTGAAAATTGTAGTGTTTGGCCATAAGAATTCCAAAAAACTCCCAACTCTAATTTTTTTTAGTTTTGGTGGCCTAATGTCTACTAAATCGTGAATCTCCCACCTTTCTATTGAATATACATTGCTTTCACGGACACCATATTTTATTGCACCCATAGCCTTGTTCGTTGGGTTATGCATAAGGGAAACTTGTTGAAGAAATTTGTATTCATTTCTTTTTATTTAGCAGTTACAACTGCTAAGACGGCAGCATTTGAGAGCTTGTATGCGAGGTTAGAGGAGAGAGGCAGGAAAAAAAAGGTTGTATAGGTTTGCTAAGGCTAGGGAGAGGAAGGGTCGTGACCTCGATCAGGTGAAGTGCATTAAGGGGGAGGATGGTAGAGTGCTGATGGAGGACGTTCACATTAAGAGAAAATGACAGTCGTATTTTCATAGACTCTTGAATGATTAAGGGGATAGAGATATTGTGTTAGGGGAACTGGAGGACTCGGAGAAGTGTTGTGATTTTAGTTATTGTAGACGTTTTAAGGTAGAGGAGGTCAGAAAGGCTATTCACAGGATGCGACGGGGCCTGACGAGATTCCTGTGGATTTTTGGAAGTTTACTGCGGGGATGGTTTAAGGTGGTTGACTGAATTGTTTATATGCATTTTCAAGACGGTGGAAATGCCTGAGGCTTGGAGATGGAGTACTATGATTCCTTTATATAAAAACAAGAGTGACATCCAGAGGTGCAACAACTATAGGGGTCTTAACTTGAGTCACACTATGAAGATTTGGGAGAGAGTGGTCGAGAGGAGGTTAAGGAGAATAGTGTCTATTTTGGAGAACTAGTTTGGATTTATGCTCGGTCGCTCGACGACAGAGCCAATTCACCTGGTGCGGAGACTGTGGAGCGGTATAGGGAAAGGAAAAAGGACCTACATATGGTGTTTATCGACTTGGAGAAGGCGTACGACAAAGTTCCTGGGGAGGTTCTTTGGAGATGCTTGGAGGTGAGTGGAGTCCCAGTGGCGTACATCAGATCGATTAAGGACATGTATGATGGAGCAATGACTCAGGTGAGGACGGCGGGTGGAGATTCAGAGCATTTCCCTGTCTTAATAGGGTTGCATCAGGGATCAACTCTTAGCCCATTTTTGTTTGCGTTAGTGATAGATGTGTTGACTTGGCGTATTCAAGGAGAGGTGCCTTGTTGTATGCTTTTTGCAGATGATGTAGTTTTGATTGATGAGCTGCGGGGCGCGGGGCGGGGGGGGGGGGGCGAATGATAAATGGGGGGTTTGGAGACAGACCCTTGAGTCTGTAGGGTTCAGGTTGAGTAGGAGCAAGACAGAGTATATGACTTGAGGCAGGAGGACAAGGTGGTAGTAAGGTTGGATTCCCAAGCTGTTTGTAAGAGGGATAGTTTTAAGTATCTCGGGTTCATGATTCAGGGGAGGGGAATGAAGAGATTGATGAGGATGTCTCCCACCGTATTGGGGTAGGATAGATGAAATGAAAGCTTTCCTCGAGAGTGTTGTCTGATAAGAAGGTGCCGCCCAAGCTTAAAGGCAAATTCTACAGGGTGGCAGTCCGTCCGGCTATGCTGTATGGAGCGGAGTGTTAGCTAATCAAGAACTCTCACATTTAAAAATTAAAGGTGGCAGAAATGCGGATGTTGCATTGTATGTGTGGGCTTACTAAGAGTGATAGGGTTAGGAATGAGACTATCCGGGAGAAGGAGGGAGTGGCTTCGATGGAGGACAAGATGCGAGAAGTTCAGTTGAGATGGTTTGGACATGTGATGAGGAGGAGCACGGATGCCCCAATTCATAAGTGTGAGAGGCTAGTTTTGGATGGTTTCAGGCGGGGTAGGGGTAGACCGAAGAAATACTGGAGAGAGGTGATTAGACGTGATATGGAGCAGTTACAACTTACTGAGGACATGACTCTAGATAGGAAAGGTTTGGAGGACGCGAATTAGGTTAGAAGGTTAATGCATGTGGGTGGGTCATAGCCAGTAGTTAGGAGAGCTTTGGGGTAGCCGGGCTAGTAGTCTTAGGGCTATGTCCGTAGATTGGAGCTGCTTGTAGGAGGGTATGGGGGTGGGAGGTGCCTTTGGTTCGTTAGTGTAGGGTATTACTTTGTGAGTTTCGTATTTCTATTATTTTATCTTGTTTCATGCTTTATTACGGATTTGTTTACTATTCTTTGTCTTTGAGCCGGGGGTCTATTGGAAACCGCCTTTTTACTTCTCCGTAGGTAGTGATATGGACTGTGTACATTTTACCCTCCCTAGACCCCACTATGTGGGAATACACTGGGTTTGTTGTTGTTGTTATATATACATGGACACCCGTGGTGTATATGTTCATGCATGGGCATCTATCGCTTACCAAATATTAACCTCCACTTCTACGATTGTGGTGTCTACTCCTAGGAAGCAACCACACTAATCGGGGTCACTGGAATGTGTATTTGAATCATATATAATTCCTTCTATTTTAAAATTCAGTTATCTACCTATTTTTACAATATATAATCAATGTACTATCGTCAAATCAAAAAATATTATAGGTATGTTCCATATCATTGCACATGACTAGAAATAATCTGCTTTTGTTTCAATGTTACGATTATACATACAAAATCGAAGAAACAAGTATTTGTTCAAAATTATGGTCAGTAAATGTCTTATCGCCCGTGGCGGAGTTAGAATTTTCACTTATGGAGTTTAAAATATGTAGAAGTAAACACATGAAGAAGCCAAAGGGGATTCAACATCTACTGCGTATACATAAAAAATAATTTTAATCATGTATAAGCAGTGTAATTTTTCATCCAAAGAGGATGTGAAACCCCTTTGCCTTACCTGGCTCCGCCCCTTTTAGTACAACAACAACAATAACAACAAACCTAGTGTATTCCCACAAAGTGGGGTCTGGGGAGGGTAAAATGTACGCAGTTCATACTGCTACCTCTGAAGAAGTAGAGAGGCTGTTTCCGATAGACCCTCGGCTCAAGATAAAGAATAGTAAACAAGGTCGTAATGAAGAACCAGGATGGATGACATAAGAGAAATATGGAATAAAAATAACAAAAATAGAAATTGGAGAAATACGAAATAAGAGAAAATAGGAGCAAAACGAAATAAGGACTAAGAAATAGGACGCCCACCAAGTAGGAACACACACTCACAGACCAAAGACATCCACCACACCCAAACTCTCCTGGCTAGAGACTCCTACCTATGGACACAGTCCTGAGATTACTAATCTGGCTACACAAGATCTCACCTAACTACTTGCTACCACCCACACACTCACACTAGCCTTCTACCCTTTATCTGTGACCTCCACACCTTCCTATCTAGGGTCATGTCCTCAGTTTGCTGTAGCTACTCCATGTCATGTCTAATCAGCTCTCTCCAGTGTTTCTTCGGCCTACCTCTACTCCTCCTGAAGCCATCCTAAGCTAGCCTCTCACACCTACGAACTAGGGCATCCGTGCCCCTCCTCATCACATGCTCAAACTAATAAATGTAATTCTTAATAAACACTTCATATTTTATTCATAAGATATCTCATGTAATAATAAATCATTCTTATACTTTCTATGACTATAACTATACATATGACATAAACTTATAATCAAATTGAAGACTCAATCAATCTATTCTTGTTGGTCATAGATGTAGTCAAATCATCAGACCTAATGTAAAATGTATGAACATGACCATGCTTAGTCTCACTAGTTGGTATCACATTTATGAAGCTTTTGTTTCTCTTGTGTATTCTGTGTCAAATCACATTAGTTGCAAGAGATTATAGGTGTTTTAACACAGTTTTACTCCATGCGATTAGGGCTAAGATAATCAGAGGCATTCTGAGAATTGAACTTTGGACATGTTACAACTTAAGCGAGAATCTTATCACCAGGCCAGATTCTATTTTCATGTAGCAATCTTAATACAGGGTCAAAGCTGCTAAAGCATTGTGAATGTTTCTTCTCTCTATTATTTAGCTGACTTGTTAGAGATTTTGTGCATGTTTCTCTTTTTCCGTGTATTTAGCTGCATCTAAGTTCATTGTTGCCTATGCTATTTCTGTAGATTATAGTTGCCACACCTGGTAGATTGTTAGATCACATCGAGAACAAGTCTGGCTTCTCTACACGATTAATGGGATTGAAGATGATTATACTTGATGAAGTTGACCACTTACTGGACCTTGGGTTCCGGAAAGACATAGAGAAACTTGTTGATTGCTTGCCTCGTCGAAGACAGTCTTTACACTTTTCAGCTACCGTCCCAAAGGAGGTTAGAGTTTTCCTTATTTCCTCTTGTTAATATTGTAGAAGGTTGACTGTGAGCTATAGCAGCCTGTCCACTAGATAGTGGAAGTGTGTGCAATCCGGAGGGACACCACCATAACAAAAGAAATTGGCTGGTGTTGTGTAACCCAAGAACTCAGATCTTTCTAGTGTGTTAAAACTTGAAAACTTCCTGCTGGTTGAAGAAATGTTATGAAAGTGCAGGTTCGTCGTATATCTCAACTTGTTCTGAAAAGAGAATATGGCTATGTTGATACGGTGGGGCTTGGACTGGAAACAAATCCTAAGGTATGTGCTGATTTTGGTTTCCACTAAAGATACAGAATAGATTCCTGCTTCTTTTACCGAAAAATTAGACTTTTAGGTTCTGGATTCAGTGCAATTTCTTTATTTGCAATATGGTTATACTTTTGAGTTCTGTAATATCTATTCTAATGCATCGGCTCATAAGCAGGTTAAGCAATTTTATCTAGTTGCGCCGCATGAACAACATTTTCAACTTGTGCACCATCTTTTGTCAAGCCATATCTCGGAAGTGCCTGATTACAAAGTAATTAGTTCTTAATGTTTGAATATATTTGCACTTTTGAAGCTTTTCGCAATACCATCTGCTTTCTTAGTTGTGATGTTTATTTTCTCGTATCTATTTTGATGGTTCTTTGAACATTGAATGAATGTCATACAGGTCATTGTTTTTTGTACTACAGCTATGATGACATCCCTCATGTTTTCCCTTTTCCGCGAGATGAAAATGAATGTGAGAGAGATCCATTCTAGAAAACCTCAACTTTATCGTACTCGAATTTCCGATGAATTCAAGGAAACAAAACGTGTAATTCTTATTACCTCTGATGTGTCAGCTCGAGGGATGAATTATCCTGATGTTACGCTGGTAATTCAGGTATATGGCAATTCAGAGAACTTATAATGCATGTTGATATTTCTTAAAGTTTAAACGTTATCTTTGACCTTTCTTTTGAATAATCTGTTTGCTTATAAACAAGCTAAAACTTCTTGTTCTTGGAAGAGTTATCTTGGGAACACTCAACGTGAAGAATCCCGCTAACGTAGATCACATGGCCAAATAATTTTGGGTTCAATATCTTCCTAACATATTGGATTTCACTGGGTTGTTGTTGCTATCTTCCTAACATGACCTTCTCTTGAACCAAAAAAAAATAACAATCAAATAAGATAACATTTTCCAGTGTGTCAAAGGAGGTTGTCTCATAACTTCTTTCACAAACCTGAATACATCGATCAAAGGATAACTCTGAAGGTCCAAGTGATTTAAGTTCCTCGTCCAAATTTGCCATCCTTCATATAATTAGAGTCACTATTTATGTCATTTCTCATCTAAAGTGTTTTCTCTGCCTTTTTGCAAAGTGATGATCAATTTGGTGGTCTCATAATCAAGGCGTGTGCATCATGTGGGGACTCAGTTTTCTTTCTTTTCTTTCTTGTGAGGCTGTTTCCATTCTCCTTCCTTAATCCCTCATATTGGAAAATCTCTGTATATCAGGTTGGTATTCCTGTTGACCGGGAGCAGTATATACATCGGCTTGGAAGAACTGGGCGAGAAGGCAAAGAAGGAGAAGGTATCCTGTTCCTTGCACCTTGGGAACAATATTTCTTGGATGGCATAAAGGACCTTCCCATGGAAAACTGGCCAGTTCCACATCTTGATCCTCGTGTTAAAGTCAAGGTGAGCTTCTTCGTACACTCAATTTACTTTTTTCCTATGCACTGATAGGCCATAGAACACAAAATACTCCCCACGTCCCTAAGGAAAATAAAGGAAATTTACTTGTTATAGAGGATTATAATAAGATTTTGGAATAGTATGCTGGAGTTCTAAGAATGTGTTATCCCCATGCCCGGCTCACGCACCCCCTGTATACAATTGTTTCATTACTGCTGGTAATCATTTGTTGGCGATAATTGCAGATGGAAGAAGCAATGGGAAAGATGGATACTAGTGTCAAAGAAGCAGCTTATCACGCTTGGCTTGGTTATTACAACTCCATGAGGGAAATAGGCAGGGATAAGACAATGCTTGTTGAGTTAGCTAACCAGTTTAGCGAATCTATTGGTTTGCAAAATCCTCCTTCCTTATTTCGTAGAACAGCTCTAAAGATGGGATTGAAAGATATTCCTGGCATCCGGATACGGAAGTAACACAAAGTTCTTTGGTTTTACGTTAAAAGATTTTTATATCAGGAGAGAGTAGTAGCATCCACAGTTCTCTGCAATTTACTCATGGTGAACTGAACATACAGTGATTTCGCCTCGGGCCAATTGGTACAAGTTTTAAGGATTCTTTAACATAGATCCGAAACAACTTGTATTTGGTCTCGACTGTCTATTTGGACATGCTGTGAATGTGTTAAATCTTCTTGAAAATGAAATGTAAATATTGTAGTGTTGAACGAATGTGACGTTCCTGTCTATTTATTCATGACTTAATTAGGCGTCTTGATTCATGTGAATGTGTTAAATCTTTTTGACAGAGCTTTTGTTTCATTTAAATTAATACATGACCCAAAAATATTGTACATTCTCTTTATTCTATATTAAGTTATTACACTTCTTACCTATCCCACCTTTGGAGATCTGCACCACATCTGAGTAGTACATTTACATGTAAATCTGTGCGGTTCTTAAATTGTTTTATGTTTATGGGTTGACAAAGTTAGTAGCCGTTTGGTCATGAAAATTTTGAAGTTGGAGTTGTGTTTGGACATGCCTTTTTTGAATTCTTTTTTTTACTTTTGATTTTTTTTTTTTAAATATGATTTTATGCCCCGATTTTTACAAATTATTAAAATCACTCAACTAAAATTTACCTACTAATGAAAAAAGAACACATTTAGCCACTTTTATAAAAATTAGTTTAGTGCGTGTATTTCTCGTAAGTCAATAAAATTATATATAGAAATAAAATTATTAAAAAGTAGAAATTGAAGTTAGAATAAATTTTATATCTATTTAAATAATATGGCTTGTACCAAGACAAAAAAAAAAAAAGAACAACCATTGAAATCTATAGTAAAATAATGTCGATATACCGGATCATAGTTTATATCTCCACAGTTGAAGCAGTAGCATGATCTTATATTTTAAAAGAGAATTCATATTGAAATAGAATGACTAAACGATTTAGATATTATCATGACTGTAAATATCAATAACATACTAAAATTTTTAGAAAACTTAAGTTTGTCTCTTTAATTATAAGATATATCAAGATTTCACAGGAAAAAAATTTCACAATTAATAATTGATTATAAAAAAATAGTTTATTTATTGTAGACTTCAAAAAATATACTAAAATTTAAGAAAAATTATCTCAGATCATAAGAAAATTTCTCTCTTTGATCATAGATACTATTAGGATTATAAACATTAATAAAATACTAAAATTTTAGGTAACTTGTCTCAAAACACTAGCAAATTTATTTTTCAATCACAAGATAAATCAATATTGCACAAAAAAAAAACTTCTCAATTAGTAATTGTCTATCAAGAATATATGATATTTAATTTCAAGAACATTTGAGAATATTTAGAAAACTTACCTCAAATCACAAGCAAATTTGTCTCTTCAATCATAGATACTATCGAAACTCCTTAAAACAAAAAATTCTCTATTACCAATTATCTATTAAAAATACATGATAATTTATTATTGTAAACTTCAAGAACATATATCACAATTATTAAACTTCAAAGTACAAACAACATAATAATTGAAGAAGAATGGTAATAATTTAATAGAAAATAAATATCAAATAAAGTATTCTAATATAGACGAAACTTGTATAAAATAAAATTTTAATTGATTTAAAATTTAAAAATATGTGACTTACCTAATAGTTTAAGGAGAGGTTTGATTATCAAAACTTTTATTGATTTGTCCTAACTATTAGTAAAATAACTTAAAGTACAACTGCACTTTTATTTGATAGTTATAAAAAATAAGAAAATTCTATAATGATATTAATTTTGGAATCATCTATTATGTTTTCCTATTAATAACTCAATGACATTGTCACACTAATTGTTAAATTATTTTTCTTACTTTTTTGAATCATTGAATTCTAAAATATATTTATTATTCGATTGTGAACCTATTGTTTAAAATAATGTTAAATTAATTTATGAATGCATAAAGTGACAATTTGGAGGTGAATAGTTAGGAGTGGAATAATTATAAAAAAAAAGAAAAGGACCCTCAAACATAAAAGGAGTGTTAAAATTTAAAGAAATATTTTCTAAGGTGACTTTGTTGATTTTTTATTTTCTTTACAAATTTGATATATTACACAATTTTTATTATTTGGTCATGAATTCTAGACTTAAAAGAATTCTTCACTTAAAAGGAAAATTAATTATTCTTATATTATAAAAAAAATAGTCATGTAAATATCTTTCTATAATTTATGCTTCTTCAGATTTTAAATATCTTATCTATTTATTAAAAAAATTGAAAAAATAATTTTGTTTATTATAAAATATTTTAATGAAGGACAAGTTTGGATCATATTAGAATGATAGATAGATAAATACTTAAAACACAAGTTTTTCTCTTCCCCACTTATTTTTTCTTTCCTTAATTCTCCTAATATTAAATATCAACGTTTAATTTATTTTAATATATTTATTTTATCATGATTTTTTCTATACATTTTGAAATCTATATTTAAAGGAATTACTATATACACAAATATCTATATAAGGTAAAGTTGTATATATTTTAATTTTTTTAAATAAAATACTAAATAAAAGAATTGTACTTGTGAAAGAAGTCTTATGATCTTACCATACTTAAATTAAATAAAATAAGATTCTTACTCCATCTTTAGCTATTACATAAATTCTACGTGATTACAAATATACAATTCCAAATTTTAGTATATAATTATAAGGTAAATCATAATTTTTACATGACATTGTAATTAATATTTGATAAATAAAATTTGAGTTAAATTTGAAGTCTTAAATATTAGAAAAACAATTAAGATTGCTATTTTGTCAATGTGAAATTTGTCTTAAAAGGATTAAAAATAAATATATAAACAAACCCAAAATCTTGATATAATGCGCATAATATCTACATAAACTTAGATAAACTTGCATAATGAGTAACACCTCACCTTTGTTAAGAAGCTATTAAACTCTAATATGGGACTTTCTAATATAAATTTAAATTTAATCGAGTTTTAATATGAATATCGGACACCTGATAGAATATCGAAAAAAATTTACACAATATATCTTAAATGCTAGAAAGTTGAACACCTCTTCTTAACATGAATTACATTATTTTGGTTTCAAAAACCTTGAATGCCTCATCATATACAAATCTTTATAAAGCAAATTTTCATACATTAAAAATAGAATTTAAGATGAACATATATTTTTAAAAAAAAAACTAAAGTAAAAACAAAAGAAACCTACCTTTTGGTTATCTTGTGCGATCAATTTTTCAAATAAAAAATTATACTTCACGAATCACCATAAACTGTAATCCAAATAAGACAATTAAAAAAAGAAGCTATATATTATGATCAATACAAAACGTAAAAAGATGAAGAAGAATAAACATGTTTGTTCTTTTATTTTTCTTTAAACTATTAAAAATCAAAATATAAAATAATAAAAAGAAAACAAGCCCATAGTAGCTTATGCGTACCTTTTTTTTTTTTGCCCTTTGGTTAATGTCCTTGTTATAGAGAAAACCTAGAGCAATTAGCATAAATTAGGATTTCTTAATTATATAGAACATTAACGTAGAAGTGTTGGGTTAATTGAAATTCGTTCTTTCCGTTTATGTAGGAGTCTATTAATATATTAATACCCATTCCCACATATATTTTTGGAGTATATTTAATATTATAAATAATAATTAATAAATAATATAATATTACATAAAAGCTTTTTAAAGTTATTTTTTTTTTATCAAAAAGTGCTTTTTTTATAAAAAAAAACAGGTATTACTGAGAACCAATTAGTGTTTGATCAAACTTCTAAAATCAAATTAATATTTAAGTACTTCTTAATTTTTAATATATATCATAGAAAATAAAATTTTTCCCATTAATCAAGGACACATTATAGTTGATTTTAATTTTTTAGTAGGATTCTGTTATCTAGTTTAACTAAATTTAGTTGATTTTAAATTTAGTTCAATAATAATAATTATTTAGAAAAATAGAGAAAAGACAGTTTTGTCTATTACGAAGTCTTTTAATGAAGGGCAAAGAGTTCAAATCATTTTTATAAGGGTCTTCACACTTTTAATATATTATAGATTATAGATAATTGCCATATTTAATAAATTTCAATTATGACATATATAATATTTACATTAATAGTTATTTTTTCATATTTGAAAATTTTAAATATGGATGTTATATTAATAGATCACTGCTTTCTATTTTTAGGTAACAAATATTATCTTTCAAACAAATTTACTTTTTTAGGAATTTATTTAATTTATTTCTTTTATTTTCCATTCCTAAAAATAGGAAATGATGAGTTGTTATTAAATTTTAGGGTGCCGCTAATTTATTTATTTAATTTTCTTATACATGAAAGATTTTACTGCATGTGAATAAATTATTTCTATGTAAAACATACTTTGCATATTTATGGTATATTATATCATATACCATAAATGTATAAATGTGCTTAGTATGTTTCTTTATACTTTGTATATTTATATATGTGTGTATATGGTATATACATGGTACAAACTTCATATATAACATACTTTGTATATTTATGTTATAAATATGCTTAGTATAGTTCTTAATACTTTGTATATTTATATATGTATGTATATGATATATACACGGTATAAACTTTATATATAACATACTTTGTATATTTCTGTTATAAATATAATACTTTATATATTTATGGGTATACATATAATACTTTGCGTATAAAGATACCAAGTATTATGGTATATAAAGGTAGCAGTTACAGTTTAAGGTATAAATTTGTTAAATTGGACATATTTTTTTATGAAAAATATGTATCATCGATTTATATTTTTAGCATATATATGGTATAAACTATTTATATTTGAATAGTATAATAAAGATGTACACAATATAATATATATAATTAAATTAAAAATGAGAATAATTTGTGGCAGTGGTAAACTAATCTGCTACAACTTTATTAATTTCATAAATATAGAAAACGATTATCCATTATTAATTACACGACTATAATTCCTTAAACATCCGTATCACAACAGAAAAATTATTATTGTTATTATTATTATATTATAGTAATTAGGATCATTAGCAGTAAAATAATGTCTTAAATAAGAGAGAAAATTAAATAAGGGAGAAAAATAATGACGAGAGAGAAAAAGAAATATATATTAATTAGGATAGCATTAAGTTTGAAATTATAATTATCTTATTCTTTAAAACTGCTATATACGTAATATTGAAAAAGTAGTGTTATAAGGAGAGTTTTATATAAAAATTTAAAAGATTGGGATTATATGTAATAATAATAAAAATTGAAATTGAAGTTGAAAAATTATGAAAACACCAAAAACCTATTTTCTCTAAAAATTTTCTGAAATTATTTTTTGAATTTTCATGGCCAAACACCACAATTTCTAACTCCAAAAAAATTTTTCAAAAAAAAAAGAAAAATTATCATGATCAAATGGACCCTTAATCTATTCCGGTCCTTTTAACTGCACAGTAAGCATGACATTTTTCGGAAAATTTAAATCGAAGCAATTGAATATATATGAACTAATTAATCAATATTCAGTTTTGTCACATTAGATAGGTTTTATATTTTATATTCATAGAATGCAATTCATTTTTAAAATGTTGATGGTTTATTAGTAGACAAGTGAATTTAAAATCTCAATATGAAAGCATGATTGCGCCGTAGTTTTTAGACGCATATAATAAGACAACTCATCATTATACACAAGCTCAGTTTAACATGCTTCATTTGCTTTGCCCATTTTTCTTGGAGTGGCGGCCCAAATAGGCCGCGTACTTTAAAAAAGTATTAAAATATATTATGTACATAAATTAGTATTAAAATAGAGTTAACGCAAAAAAAAAAAAGAGTTATGTATATTTTTTAATGAAAACTTAAATAACAATGTTAACTTTATAAAAAATTTACAACTCACTTTTTTCTTGGTGAGTTATCCTTTTTATTTATAGATAATTCACAAAAATAGTAAGTTATATCTATGAAAAATATAAGACTTGTTTTTTTTTTTGAGTTGTCCTTCTTATTTATATATAACTCACAAAAAATGAGTTATATTTATGAAAAGTATAAGACTCAATTTTTTGTGAGTTATGCTTCTTATTTATATATAACTCACAAAAAAAGTGAGTTATATTTATTTTTATAAATAGAGACATAGCCATACAAATTTGATTTTATATGATAAAAATAGAGGTGGGATAACTCACATAATTAGTGAGTTTTATAAAATAAAACTAAGAAAAGCAAAATAGAAAGCTCACATAATACCTAATATGTTAGCTTTATAAAATTAGAAAAGAAAAACAGAAAACTCACATATTATGTGAGCTTTTTCTATTTCTATTTTTAATTTTTTATTATATAAAACTCACATATCTATTTTCTTTTTTATTTAAATCTATTTTGAAAGTAGGTGTAACAAGTTTCTCTATGTCTTCTTCTTTTTTTTTAAAGAAAAGATTTTAATTGTATAGTATATAACAATTAATTTATATATACTCCATCCTCACGTCTAATTGTATAGCGTGTAATTTGTTTTGTATAACTCATATTTTAGCACTATATTCATATTTCACATCACTAATAAAATTGTACACATAACTCACTTTTTTTTGGAATTATATTCATATTTCACATACTGTCATCAGAGCAGGTTGTGATATGTTTAAAATGGATAACTCACTTAAAAAGTAAATTACTTATTCTATATTTGAATAACTCGCATAATTAGTGAGTTTTATATGATAAAAACAGATGCCGCATAACTCACATAATTAGTGAGCTTTATACAATCAAAACAAATTAAAAAAATAGATATATGATAAAATAAAAATTAGAAAAGAAAAATAAAAATCTCACATAATATGTGAGTTTTATAAAATTCATATAAATTATAAAAATAAGTATAACTCATTTTCTGTGAGTTATATATAAATATAAATAATAACTAACAAAAAAGTAAGTCTTATACTTTTCATACTTATAACTCACTTTTTTTATGAATTACGTATAAATAAAAAAAATAACTCATCAAAAAAGTAAGTTATACACTTTTTATAAAGTTAACACTGTCATTCAAATTTTCGTTAAAAAAAAATATAACTCACTTTTTTTATACTAATTTATATACATAATATTTATATATATTTAAATTAGGCGGCCTAATTTGATAGCCCACTTTTTCCTCGTTCTTTTAAAACTTCCTATTATTATAGTATTGAATGCTTAGTACCTTTATGATATCAAGAGTACAACTTCATAGTTTTACAACAACAACAAAATCGGTGTATTCTCACAACATGAGATTTGGAGAGGGTAAGATGTATGCAATTCATATCGCTATCTCCGAAAAGATAGAGAGGCTGTTTCCAATAGATACCAACTCTAGATAAATAATAGTAAATAAGGATATGGATGACTTAATCAAAATAAAGAATAAGAGATAATAAAATAAAAATCAGAAAACTATGAGATACGGAAAATAAAAGCAACACAGAATAAGAAAAATAGGAACTAAGAAATAAGAAATAGGCCACCCACCTAGTAGTAACATACACTCACATACCAAAGACATCTATGTACATTGTCCTATGATTACTAACCCGGCTACAAAAGAACTCTCCTAACTGCTTGCTACAGCCCACACACTTAACACTAGCCTTCTACCCTTATCCTTGACCTCCACGCCTTCCTATCTAGGGTCATGTCATCAGTAAGCTGAAGCTGTTCTATGTTATGTCTAATCACCTCCCTGCAATATTTCTTCGGCCTACCTCTACTCTTTCTGAAACCATCCAATGCTAGCCTTTCACACCTACGAACCGGGGCATTCGCGCCCCTCCTCATCACATGCCCAAATCATCTCAATCTTTCTTCCCGCATCTTGTCCTCCACCGAAGCTACTCCCACCTTCTCCCGGATAATTTCATTCCTAACTTTGTCCCCTCTAGTAAGCCTACATATCCAACGCTGCATTCTCATTTCAGTCACCTTCAATTTTTGAATGTGAACGTGCTTAACCGGCCAACACTCCGCTCCATACAACATGGCCGGACGAACTGTCACTCTATAAAATTTGCCTTTAAGCTTAAGGGGTACCTTATTATTGGACAACACTCTCGAGACGAGCCTCCACTTCATCCATCCTGCTCCAATACGTTTAGAAACATCCTCATTAATCTTGTCATTCCCCTAGATCATAGACCTAAGATACTTAAAGAGTAAATATATAATTACCCCTTGATGTTGTCCGAAATTTTTAAAAATACACCTAAACTTTAACTTCGACCTATTACCCCAGGATTCTTATTTATTCCGTTCCAAATACACTATTTTGGACCTCTGCGTGTATACACCCGCCACAGGCGCGTGAAAGGGCTCAAAATTGACTTTTTTTACCAATAAAAAGCTGTCACGTGTAAATAATTAATATATAATTTATATTCTTTTTTTAAAAGAAAAAAATAGTATTTATTTTTTTAAATTACCCTATATCTCCCCTCTTTCCCCCTAGGGGTGGGCATGGTATGACATTTGAAACTTCGGTACGGTAATTTCGGTATTCGATTTTTAAAAATATTATACCATTAACATACCATATTAATTTGGTATGATTCGGTATTTTGACGTTTGGTTTCGATATTTTGCGGTATGATAATCGGTAACTATAGTTTGTTTAACTTCGACAATATATACTCGTATACTAGAGTATTATTACTTTAACTTTTCAAAATCACATCTTAATTGTATCATAAATACACATTAATGATGTAGAAATATTAAAAAAAAAAGTACAAACAATTCCTTTTATTAGTCAATTACACCAAAAAGATAATTTAATCAAAATAGAGTAGCGAAAGTTTCAATGTTTAAATATTTTTATACTATTACTAAGTATTATATTTGTGTGTCTCTGTGTTTGTATATATATATATCTATATATATAAAAGTTACTTATGTAACTATATATATATTACGGTATGGTATTCGGTATTTTGGTAGGTCATTTGTAAATACCGAATACCATACCATATACCAAAAAAATTTAAAATGTATACCATATACTATATCAAATATCATAATATTAAAATCACGGTATTAAAAATTTCGATTTGATATGATAATTCGGTATATACGCCCCCTACCCCCCCCCCCCCCCCCCCACCAAATCCACCATTTCTTCTTCAACACCTTCAACACCATTAAAGCTTCGTTGAAGCTTTTTTTTTTTTTTATTAAATATCATTAAAACTCCATCAAAGCTCAACACAATGCCTTCTTCAACACAATATTTTCTTCAACACCATTAAAGCTCCATTGAAACATTTTTTTATAAATATCTTTAAAACTCCATTAAAGCTCATTTAACTATCTTTAAAACTCAATTCAATCATTTAACTATCCTTAAAACTCAATTCAATCATAAAATAATTTTTTGAATTGATTTGAACAAAAAAAAAGGACAGGAAGAGAGATTTTGACGGAGTGGGGAAGGGGGGGGTTAGGGGGGATGCTGGCAGGGTGGGGGTATTGGATGGAGGGTGGGGGTGCTGAATGGGGGTGGGGGGGAGGGGAGCTGCTGGACGTCGGAGGGAGGGGTGCTGGATGGGGTGGGGTAGGGGAAGAGGGGGTGGGTGATAAATTAAATAAAAAGGAAAAATTTATTAAAAATAAAAAATAAAATATGAAATTAAATATATTTAACACGTGGCAGCACCTGATTGGTGCGTGTGTTCACTCTCTTTGTTGTGACTGAGATTCAGCAAAAAATGGTGTATTTGAAACGAATTAAGTAAGAATCGTGGGATAATTGGTCGAATTCAAAGTTTAGGTGTCTTTTTAAAAATCTCTACCAACATCGGAGGATAATTATGTATTTACTCATATTTAAAACTATCGCTGTTACAAACATCCTGGGAGTCCAACCTTTTAATAAAAGTTCATAGCTTTTGACTATACTCGATATACATATTAAAAATTCACTAAAAATCTTTCATTATTCTAAAAATTAAAATTTATAAATTTTAAATTCTAAATTAACTTTTATACAGAAAAGAACCAAAGCGTTTACTGTTTCGAGTTTATTTGAGTGGGGCCTGAAAACGAATAATTTGAAAATTGGACTATTAAGAAGGGGCCATTGAGCTCAAAGATGACGTCATGTTGGAGAAGTAATAAAAATTGAAAAATGAAATGTTGTTTTTATATGGATGTTCTGTCTTCTCAACACACAATAAACGCAAAAACAAAAAAAAATGAAAAAATTCATTCCATATCCTGTTCCTTTAGGATAAAATTCATTGCGCTTGATCTTTTTGTGGAATTTCTGTTCTATTTAACTTGATATCTTAAAATTTAAAATATGAATATACCTGAAGTGCATAGATCCTTCATCAAATAATCTACGAACCTTTACCATATCATGAAATGCATACTAAAGTGAGACATCATTGTTAAAACAATTATTGGAACCTCATATACCTTTTTCCTTTAATTTGCTACTGTCCATCTTCGAAGTCATTCGTGTGTGTTGTTTTTATCACATGTAATTTTATTACATTTAACTAATTTTTCAAGGAAATGAACAAACAGCATAGTCGGAAATGATCACATCTGTTTTTGTTGTCATCAAAGCTGGTATAATAGGTACTGCAATCCTTAGTTCCCTTCTAACGAACTCTATTATTTCGTCCATATCGGAATGCTTCGGATACTTCATATTATGTACAACCATTATCATGAAATGTTAGTCCCAACAATATAATGAATTCACATAAGGTCCAGCAGAGCAGAAGGTATCATGGGAATCTCCCTTGAAATTTTTGACAAATGCTCGCTGGTTCTCACACTCACTACCACACTTAACATCATTGTTCGCCCAAAACTCAAAGTCCACACTTGTCTCAGGATCAATTACATCACGCTTTACAGTGTAAAAAAGTTAGGTTCTTTATCAATCAGCTTGATATAAGGAAAACTTGGTAAAAGAGATGGAGGGGAATTTGGTCATTTAGTTTTCTTGTCCATGTACATTATTTGGCTCCGTATAAGTAATTCCTAGGTTTTCTTAGTATAAGATAATACACCCTATGGTGTATGAGTAATCCATGTATAAGGAGGGATTAAATTGAATTGTGCAATCAAACAATATACTAGACTGAATTAAATTTTAGTACATCCTACCAAAAGTGTCCATAGAGATTGAAGATTGTGATAGAAGATTAGTAGGTTAGTAAGTAGTCCAGTAATGTTGCGCTATGCGAGAGAGGTAGGAAGCTGGCCTCCTCCTTTCTTCTTCTCACTACTGATAGTATTATTTAATAATTGCGTAATTTCTTATTCTTCTACATGTATTAGTATCTATTGTTGGTTCATTTGTTGTGTCTTGCTATATTTTTCTTGCAATTACACTCCAATAACATTCTTTTTGAGCTATCGGTAACCTCTCTGCTTGATATTGGTAAGAATAAGATTTACGTACATTCTATTCTCCTCAAATTCCACTTTTAAAATTACACTTGGTTTATATTATCTTTAAAAATCACATAAAATAAAAGCTTCATTTTAATTATAATGGAATGAATTAGATACAGTATCCCAAAAAGTAGTATTAAAGAGCACAAAATTCATCAAGCGTGATTTCCGTATTAATTGGAAAACTTAGTAATCTTTTTTTTTTTTTTTCGGAATAGAATGTGCATAGTTACCCTTTAGGAAGTACATAAAATTCTATACATCACAATTATTTTGTATAAAAAGGTTTAAAAAATATATGAAAAATCGGTCACAATTAGTATTATTGACTCTCCAAATAGTGTACTGTCATATAATTGGGATATAACATCTACATCAATAAACGTTTGTTGGCGTTTCAATCTTCCTTTAGATAAATATCCTTTCGACATAGGCTACTGTAAGCTTTACGCAATCAATTCGATTAGATAAATATCCTTTCGACATAGGTCATCAAAAGGCACTCTTGTTTATAATTGAAAATTCCAACTCGAAGGCCTTAGTACCACTTATTTTGCACCAGATTGTTATTGAGGATTTTTTTTTGGCATTAACACAGCATGATGAACTGTTTGACCAAGTGCATTAAACTGTTGACAATTAACAATTAACAATCAAACTTTTTTTTGGGTACGAAGGTCATTTTACACCGACCAAGATTAGTATGTGTACTTTCTTATTCCATCTCTTGTCTACACCATATGTTTTTCAAAGCATATTAATTAGGACAAGTCATCAATCTGTACAATTGAATAATATCATTTTCCAAATCTTCTTCATATCATCATATAGTCATGAAAACTCAGTACCCTTATGTTCCATTTTTACTACTAATCATGTTGATCCTCATTGTCAGCCAAAGAATCACCACTGCAAACACAGTTGGATTCCAGTTTTTCAACAGATCCTAAAGCATCAAGAAATGAAGATATTGAGCAAAGCTACAGTGTTTCGCATCACGCCGTTCCAGGAGGACCAAACCCTTTACACAATTGAATTGAGTTTTGTATTAATCACAGGTTTTGCAGTTAGTTGGGTTATACATGTTTATTCTTTATGGTTTTCTTCTTTTTGATTGTATAGTGGCAATTCACAAGTTTATACTAGGAAACAGTAGTAACTAATAATGGAAAGTCTTTTGTTACATGTTCCAAGTAATACTGTATAGAGAACAATTATATTTCATTCATTGAACTTAAAAAGTTTCTTGTCCTCCTTGTTTTTACTTTCTTTTTTTGAAGTTTTACGTACTCCCTCCATCCCAAATTACCCGTCCCAAATTTCCTAATTTGATTTCTCATTTTACTTGTATTTTTTCATTAATCAAGAAGAAACGACTTTTTTTCCCTATGTTTTACCCTTTACATTAATTACTTTTTCTTTAAATTAAAATATAAACATCATTTAATAGGAATACTATGGTAAACTAGCCATGTTTAATTATTTTTCTTAATCAATTACCATCTTAATTTGGGACAGGCAATTTGGGATGGAGGGACTATTTATTCTTTCTTTTGTTACATGTTCCAAGTAATACTGTATAGAGAACAATATATTTCATTCATTGAACTTGGAAGTTTCTTGTCCGTCTGTCTTGCTTTTAACTTTTTTTTTTTTTTTTTTGAGGTTTTACATATTTTGTACTTTTCTATTGCTTTGTGTAAGATGATTATAGTATTATCTTGTTGTAGTATGATTCTGCTACTATATGTTGTTTTACTACTGTCTGTCATTTCTTATATTTTCGTTACATCTTTTTTTAAACTGTTTTTATCTTGAACCGGGGGTCTGTCGGAGGCAGCCGCTCTACCTCTGAGGTAGAAGTCAGGTTTGTATACACTTTACCCTCTCCAAAACTATACTAGGTATGTTGTTACTGTACATATTTTGCACTTTCTGTCCATTTATACACTGCAGCAGTTGCTCTTTCTGGCTGGGGATCTTGATCTAGTTATCCAGAGTTCAAAAGCTGCATCATGTGATCTTTGAATGTGTGTGTATATATATATATATCTTTTGCAACTTATACAACTTAAAACAATAATAAAAGGCTGCAGATAATGAAAGACAAATTTCTAATATTACGAATAACCAATCAATCACATTGGCTCCCTCACTTTGATTAATGTATGTCCATTCAAAACAAAACACACTGGCTGATGCAAAGAAGTCAACTAGCAAAATTCAAAAGCAGCCACAATAAGCTAAATTTTTCTTCCTTATTTTCTATCCTAAGCCTGGTTAATAAATATTTTAAGCAATAACAACCTTACTGGTGGAGAAGCCAGTTAGCTTTTAGATCCATCGGATACATTATGATACAAATAAAAAACAATGTGTTCTTTCGTACATCCACATAAGAAGATTCTATTAGTATGTCCTCCAACAAGTCCACCATTTCATTTGAAGTATTTCGAGGTGAATTCCGTGACTGATGATGATCGTGAGGCAATTGAAGTTTTACCACCTCTTCGAATAGTATGCCAAGTTGAAAGATTTAACTTCTCCCTTATTGTATGAGAACTATATGTGTGCCATGAGAAACACATAAAAGGCAAAATTACTAAACTGATCTAAAAAAATCAGTTATTAGATCCTCAAAATCAAAAGTCAGCTACATAGTTTTAATTAAACCTATTTCAGTTAAGACTTTATTTCTTCTATTTTTGATAGTGTTCCCCTCGATAAAAACTGAAAGGATGGGTCTTCAACGAGCTTTATTTTCAACATTCTGGAAAAAGCCTTTAGTAGAATGTCAGAATATACCAACTGACTTTGCTTTCCCACGAGACCTTCAAGTAAGTAAATGGGAGCCTAATGGACACAAGATCATATATGCAATTAAATTATGCTATCCTTTACGTACATAGCATGTCACACAACTAAAAATGCTGTATTCCGGTGTATTTATTAACTGGATTATATTAATTCCAGTTCAGTTAACACAGAAAAATGATGCTAAAGTTATAAAAGATACTACATAATTACTAATTAATGTAGTTGATGAGGCAAAGCTGAACACAACAAAATTTAAACAATGTTAGTGATTTAGATGCTAACCTGCTGATTGTTTGGAAGAGGCATTTCAATGTGATGTAATAGAGGCATCCCAAAGCCACCATGGTCGGTCGATAAAAAAAATAAGATGTTTAAATTCTTTATATGTAACTAAGGCCAAAGTAGCCCAAGTGAACCAGCAATGGGATGAAATTGTTGCTACATAAGCTCTGTGCCCACTGGATCAATTGAAAAATGAACAGAAAGATGTTTTTGGACAATTGGCTGAAATTTAGATCTCCACATCTGCTTTCAATTAAAAAAAAAAAATTCAGATTTTGGCAACTAGATTTGGCATCATCAAGTCAAGAAATTTAGGCCATATCAAAGCTTCTTTTTAACTTCAAAATCATTAAATTAATGATTTCCGCATACTATGATAATGATAGTAAATCAAGCCATGCTATAGCCTACACGATAAAAGAGGTCTTAACCAGAAATATAAACAGAAGAATCTTATATGTTAAATCTCTAAAAGATAATCTCAACTTATCGAACAAATAGGTTATAGAAAGTGATTCCCTTGGAGTTCTTTCTACAATGATAAATGATGTATTATGGTAGTGATTCTAATATTGGAAGGCCTGCCATAGATTAAGCGCACTTACATTATTGTATTCTGAACTGTTCATGAACATCTGGAAGGCCTCCGCTGATTAATAAATATACAGTTAGCTGTTGGAAATAGTTCATTGCAAGTTAAAGGAAAAAGATGAGAACTCACAAGAGCGAAACCGTATTACTACAGCATGAGTATATTCTGCACTGGAAATGTTAAAATTTGCACCTGAAAAACAGAAGTAATAATTGGGTGAGGTGCTGGAGAACTGGCAGAGAAAACAGCACCAGGGGAACAAGTTATGATATTCTGAGTCCCTTTAGTTTATTAAATATCTTTGATCTCCAACTTTAATTTCAATAATATGCTTCCATATGACTTCTAGACATACAAGAAAATGCAGCATTTCAATTGGGGAAAATCTATAGATAAGTAGTCATCAGTAAAAAATTCCAGGAATACCGATGGTAGCCTGAACGATCAAGGACGGGAAATCCATTGTTAGCTTTGACAAAGCGACCAAAGCATCTTCAGCAGGACCATCCAAAGAACTCTTACCAAATGTTATGAGAAGTACAAGCTCCATACCATAGTTGAACTCCTGCCACGTAAAGACAGCCAAACGTTTCATTTTGACTACCTACTGTCACTAATGCTTGCTAGCAAATACCAAAACTACTGAAATTTTGGAAAGAGAAAGATAGGTAGGATTGTTTGAGAAAGCTATCATGTCAATTTTGAAACCACCAAATAATAGACATATTAAAGAGTGAACCTAATAGAAACAGGATAAGCCTTACTGTTGGGGATCAACAATTGACCTACTCCAGAAAAAGTCTGGTGGTAAGCCTATCCCGCATTAAGTATATCAGAACATAAATCAATTGAATGGCCAAAAGGAATAACAACTCTAACTACCAAGTTTAAACATCCAGCGAGATTCAAATAAATGGATATGTTTCAACCTCCCCTTTTCGAAATATTGATAGCATGTCATCTTCTACTTCGGACTCAAAGTCGGCATTGATAATCTCCTGTCAAAATGTAAAACTGAAAATTTTCAGGATACGAAGAAGCATAGAAGTTAAAGAAGCGGGTGGATTTCATCTCCAAAGCAACAAATCAAATGACACAGAGGATTTTGTTCTTTACATGTTAGGGCATACATGGCAGTAAGGCACAACATGGTCCTTAAGGACATCCACATAAAATTGATTCTGATAAAACTTCAACAGATTTTCCTTTCTTTGAAAACGCATGTAGATAGCGTGGCTATATTTGTCATCATTCCCACCAGAGACGCGTCCTACATCAGTAAATAAATATCAAACAAACATTCTGTGAATAGACACCACAAAAGGCATCATCTCCGCACTTCACGCAAAACAAACTTGAAAGGAAGACTGACTCAAGCTTTAGGTTTAGGACGAGAAGCATAGGGATTTAACTCAAACTGAATAAAGTGGATATTTAATTTTCCTACATCTAGATCTCTTTCTTCATTTTGCAACTCAACTTTGGAGAAGTTTTAACCTCCTTAAGAAAAAGTTTGGACTCCTTATGCTTTTGCCCAGGACTTGATTACATTTTTAATAGATCTCTTACAGTGGTTACCAAACATAAGTACAACAAATTAAAGAACTCGATTAATATTCCACAGAGCACGATTAAAGCAAACACTCACAACCCTTATTACGTCGATTTAGAAGTCAAACAAGAAGTAACTATGACCTAATGAAATGGAAACAACGCCACGCATTTGATATTGGGTTGTATAAAGGTAATCCAGCATATCTTTCTCCTGTTCTTCAGATAAGTCATTCTTCCCTTTGAGCAGACACACGTGCTCAACCACTTTTCTGCAAGCAACAAGCAAGTATTGTTTTTCCAAGAGCAACTTGAGAAAACATAATATTACAAGCAACAATAACAAGATCTAAACTACATTCAAGATTGGGATAAGGATGAAAGAAATTGTACAGTTCAATTAAGTTTACCACAAACAATCCTCAAGTCTATATATAATGGGCAGATTAGTTGATTATGTTATACCCAAAATTACACAATTCCCGGAAGGTCCTCTCTAATGAAAATGCTCTTATAATCATCGTCTTTGAAAGGGGAACCTTGGAGCAATGAGTAAAATTGTGTTCATGGCCTATAGATCACAGGTGGAGTGTTGTGGAATTAGCCACTAATGCTTGTGTCAACATAGACTACCTACATTACAATCCCTTGGGGTGTAACCCTGCCCTGAACCCTGTGAGAAGAGGAGATGCATTATCATCCTCATCTTTCACTGCAAATGTTCTTAAATGCGCACCCCCTAACAAATATGAATGAAAAGCAAAGGAAATCAAATTCTACTCTAGCTATAGGGAGAGGAATATCAAAATCTAGAATTGTCAAGCTAAATATAACCGATCACGACTCATTAAGATCTACAGATTCAAGATAAGTATAAAATAGTGCATGCTGAAAGACAAAAGAGACGTGTCGAATCTTAGTATTGTTATCAAATGAAGTGTAGGTTGATACTGAATATCCTTTTCCCCTTTTACATTTTTTTTCAAATATGCCAGAAAACTATTGCACATTAGTTCAACTTCTTACCCTTGATTAAAAAAAGTTAAATTACTGAAGTCATATGCTGTTTTTAAAGACTAGAACAATGGAGCTACATTCCCATATTATCAATGTCTTACTGAATGGAGCCAACAACATATGATTTTTTATACTGCAAAGTCACAATTCAGTATCTATATAAACTTTACAAATAGTGAAAGTGCAGGAACCTTTTCCATTTCGCATCATTAATACATGGATAAGCAAGGTTGAAAACAGAATGTTCTTAATATACCAAACCAAACAGCGGATAAGAAATAATCTTAGCATAACTAATTTCTAGCATTACTAATACACCCCATTCCATACTATTCTTATACACTTTACTGAACGACCCCCAAGTCATATGCTGATTTTAGGGACTCCAACAATAGTGCAACTCGAAACAGCCTCTTTACCCTAATATGGTAACGGGTAAGGCTTCACATACACTCTACCCTCCCCAGATCTCATTTGTGTGGGATTTCATTGGGTATGCTGTAGTTGTCGAACAATAGTGCTCCATTTTTGTCATGTTATCAATGTCTAACTAAACGAGCCCACCAACATATGATTATTTTTTTTATACAGCAAGGTCACAATTCAGTAACGGTATAAAAATCAAGAAGAGTGAAAATGCAGGAACCTTTTCCGTTTCGCGTCATTACCAAAGCTCGGTTGTTCAGTAGCTGAGCATATCACACTGCGATTGTCGGTTTTCAAACCATGATTTGCCTTCATAACATGACTACCCAAATCTGCAACTGCAGAGGAATTAACAGTTACCCTGTCTCAATTTCTGAGGCACAATTTTGAGAGTAAACAATTTAAGTTTGATCATCAATTTGAGTATTGAGATCTTCTAAACTTTTGAAATAAAATTTATATATTTGAAAACTATATTAAAAAGTATTATAGGTCAGCATTATTGACAATTCGAAATATTTTTTTAAAAAATTATAATTATAGATAGACTTGTTTGAATTCTGAAATAAATTCTAAAGAAGGGTACATAAGAACCATAAACATTGCAATCTTAAAACTGAAATGTGGACAATCCATTTTATATATAAAGAAGAAATAAAAAAATTGATTAGACAATGAAATTACCATCAAATTTGGGGAATTTGTGAATTGAAAAGGGAATTAAATTGAAGGGTTTAAGAGAAGAAAGTAGAGATTGAGTATGAAGAATCTGCATTCTTGATTTTGTGCGGAGTAGCTAACGCTCATCCTCCCATTTATTTATTTATTTATTTATTTTAAAAGAAGTTGAGATACTTTCCAAGTGAAATGGGTGGACCAGGAAAAATCCTTATTTAAATAGAGTCAGGCGCTAAATAGTTTGTTTTTTTCTTTTTCATTTTTTTTTTAAATGAAAAGGTTTCAAATATTGCATTAACGTATTTTTAAAATCGAGCACCAGCACCTATTCTCTCTCTTTATATATGGCATGCTTCTAAAATTAAAAGTGACATTTTTTTGTTGTTGTTGTTATGAAATATAAAGAAAAAATAAGAAGAATAAATAGAAAGAAGAGGAGACACTTTTTTATTTTTCTTGACTTTTGAGTGATGAGAGATCATCTTTCTCTATTTATAAGAAAAAATACTGTAGTTTTTGATTAAAAGACAAAATACTCATAGTTTCTGATTAAAAGACAGATACTTCAAATATATCAATTAGATCTTGATAGATTTTATTGAGCATTCAATATAATGTAAATACATTTATAACACTCTCCTTGAATGTCTAGATAGATAATGTGTCTCGCTAAAACCTTACTAGAAAAAACTCTGTGAAAAAAAATCTAGTGAAGGAAAAAGAGTACACATTTCTAACAATACACATTTAGTATGCCTCATTAAAAACCTTACAAGAAAATCCAGTGGGACAAAACCTTGAAAGGAAAAAAGAGTACAACGCGTATTTGCTCCCCTGATGAGAACATCAATGAACTTTTGCATCCCGATCTTGTGCACCATCTTCTTGAAAGTTATAATTGGAAGAGACTTGATGAATAAATCAGCCAAATTGTCACTTGAATGAATCTGTTGCACGTTAATATCACTATTCTTTTGTAGCTCATGTAGGTAGAAAAGCTTTGATGAAGTGTGCTTCGTTCTATCTACTTTTATGAATCCGAAATAAAGATGTGCTATGCATGCTACATTATCTCTGTATAAAATTGTGGGTACATTATCGCATTTCAAACCATATTTTTCTCTAATGAGATGTATCATAGACCTCAACCATACATATTCTCAGCTTGCTTGATGAATAACTATTATTTCAACATAATTCAATGAGGTGGCTAGATAGACTGCTTTACATATCTCCAAGATATGACAGTATCCCCACATGTGAGCACATTTCATATTTGAGATCGAGATTTATGTGGGTTAAATAAATACCTAACATCAACATAATCGGGACTGCAAGCTTTAGAATAATACAAGATCATGTGTTTGATCCCATTTCGATGTCTCCTAATAGGAGTAAAACTATACATTGCTAACAAATTAATCGAAAAGGCTATATCAGACCTTGTAGTATTTGCAAGATATATTTTGTCAAGTCACAATATTTAACATTTCATGTGTGACATCTTCAAGTGTGTGAAGTGCAAATCAAATAAGTTTTCACTTACAAAAATGCACCCTTTCATGTCACTTGATAAATGTTTCTAAGTTAGCATACTTAAATAAACATAGAATTCAGATCTTCGTAATCTTTTACAATATTGCGCTAATATTGTATTAAAGATATCGTCGATGATTTCTCATTTTGTATCGATTCACAATGCGACATAACATTTTGAGATCTCATCACTTCTTTATTTTCAGGTACCTGAACTTCTTATAAGGTTTCATGAAATGTTATGTCGTAGGCTCTTCAAGAGCACATTGCCTTCTTATTATGTTTATTTGCTCCTTATTTTTCAAAGACTATTTCATTTGGAACTTTTTTTCTTTGGAAGTGTTATGTCGTAGGCTCTTCAAGGACTAAGTTTACCATGACATGCACCTTTTTTTCTTTAGTAAATTTCTGATTTACTATTACATGAATAAATTTTAGATTTACTACTTCAGAAGTAGATATCAAAATAACTTTTCTCAATTATTCAGCCTCTTTTGGAGGTGAGTTGTAATACCATCATAATCAAGTGCACGTTTGCATTAATAAGCTTCTCATTCTCTAGGAATGGAATATAATCATTCTTTAAGCGTATCAAATTCTAATAGTTACTACCAAAATAAATTGAGGCATACATATGATTTATTGTTACCACATTCAATTAAAGAAATTGAGCATATTTAATGGGACATGTTTCACCAAATACTCATTATTTTGCCTTAGCCATCATAATATCATCAATATGGTGCATTGAGATTCAAACTCAACATCTTATCCATATAAAAGTGTCTTAGGCATAAATTGATGGGACTTGAACCCAACATATTATCATCCCTCTTGACAATAGTGTTCTTGAGGAATAAATTTTAAACATAAATGATTCCAAACCAATTATTTTTCCTTAAATCCAACAATAATTATATTATTAGTAGCAAAAGACAAATAACATAAGAAATTTCTAACCTTGAAATTACCTTTAGATTAATAATCTCACCTTGTTTGGCAGAGTCTCGTGCTGATAACGTATTATGAAATATAAAGAAAGAACAAGAAGAATAAATAGAGAGAAGAGGAGACACTTCTTTATTTCTCTTGAGTGATGAGAAATCATCTTGATTGAGAATACAATGAACAAAATTCATCTATTTATAGAAAAAAATACTTCTAGTTTCTGACTAAAAGACAGATAGTTTAAATACATCAATTAGATCTTGATAAACATTTACTATAATATAAATACATTTATAACATTTCTCAAATTTTTGACATTTTTCTTAATTATACTTATTTTATATGATTGTTGATATGACTGCTATGGGACTGCTGATGTGGTTGTTAGAGGGTGTTAGGAAGAGATTATAAGTTGGTCAAAATGGCTTAAAAGCCATTTTAACCTTTTAGGAGTGTTTGACAATTTTGAAAATTGCTTTAAAAAAGTCAATTTTGGCTTAAAAAAAAAGCTAAAAATAAGAAGTTGGTATTTTCTACTTATTTTTTTAGCTTATAATCTATTCACAGTTGACCAAGTAAATGACTTTTTTTCCCTTATAATTTTCACTTATTCCTAAATTGTCATCTTAATCTTCACATTTCTCTTGTCCATCTTTACTAATTTCAAACTCCAATTTATACAAATAACGGTTGGATAGATGTGTCATTTCCTCCTACTATTATATAATGTCAAATATAAAATATTTCACCATTATATCACGATAAATAAAACAATGCAATATAAGACAATTAAAATAATATTAGAAATAAATATTATTAACATAACCATGATGAAACAAATAATCTTTTAATTGCACCTTAATGATACGGAATCTTAACATAACAATGAAGAAACAAAGAATCTTTTAATTTATAATTATATTTTTCAAACACAAACATTCAACACTTAAACTCTTTAAAAAAATGGGTTTTTAGCGCACAATAGTCATTCATGAAAATATTTTTAATATATATATATATATATATTAATTTTAATTTGAATCATTTTAGCAATAAAAATTAATAATAATCAACTCTATATATTATTAACAACTATAAGAGTATTTTAGACATTTATATATATATGAAAATATATATTAATTTTGATTTGAATCATTTTAGCAATAAAAATTAATAATAATCAATTCTATATATTATTAACAGCTATAAGGGTTTTTTAGACATTTTGATAAAAAAATGTGCTTAAAAACATTATTTACCAAACACATCAATGATTTTTTTTTTCAGTTTCAGCACTTTTATCCAAACACTTAACTGCTTATTTTTAAAATAAGTTCAGCACTTTCAAAAGTACTTTTAAAGAACTTTTTTTCAGCCACTTTTTTTAGCTTATCCAAACGGGCTCTAGTCATAAACTCTCTAATCATCAATTTTAAAAAAGACGCTTACCGTATTTCAAAAGTCAAAAAATTACTTACATCACTTCAATAGCAAGGTCGACTTTAGCATAAAGCAATTGAAGCCAAGATTTTAGGCCCCTAATTTTTGGGGGTCTCATTTTTCACAATTATAGGTTTATAGTTTTATAATTTCTTTATTAAAAAATATTGAGAGCTTTTTAATATTTTTTTGTCTCATTTTAATGTTGTTTTAGCTCAAAAATATTATCACTTTAAGATTGTTTCCAACTTCACATTTAAAATTAAAGAAGATTTCTTTTTAATACTGCTCAATAAATAAGAATAACTTAGTAAATTATACCTTGTATTATATTATTTTGCTTAATAAATGTGAAAAGAATTAAAATAAATGTTAAAGCGGGATGAGTGAGGAGAAAGATAAGAAATATTTTAATAAAATAAAAGTTTTTATTATTTTTCAAATACATATATTGCCTATAGACTTTCTATAGCAATCCTTAACCAAAAGAATTTTTTAAAATTAAAATTGATAAAATCTTTCTTAAAATAAACAATGTCTCAAGAGAATATTTCGAGAAGATCATTATAAAATAATTTTACTTGTAATTTTACATCTCAAGAACTTCTAAAACAGACTTCAAATAATATATATATATATATATATATATATATATATATATATATATATATATATAACAAATAAAGACCTCATTTTGAAGTTTCGTTTTAGGCCATCGGATATATTGAGCCGCCCCTGTTCAATAGTATAATTTAAAGGATATATTGAATTGGAAGTGTGAATGCTATTGCACTCAATATTTTTTATTAAGGGATCGTTTGGTAGAATGTATAAAAATAATATAAAATATGGTGTTTTAGTGATACCTGTATTAGTAATGTTTGTGTTAGCTATGTTTGTATTAGTTATGGTTGTATTTTTCTTACGCAGTGTTTGGTTCAATGTATTAAACGTAACATGAATTACATAATTTCAAAAAGATAATTTTTTTTAACGGAATACACTTCATATATATGTTGGAAAGGATACAAAATTTTTTTTGAAGGATAGTAGTGTCGTTAATCATGTTAATGTATGCATTGGATCCATTGCATTCCTAATACAATGGATTTTAAGGTATTGGTAAACATCTCAATTCATATTAGAGTGTTATACATAGGGTGAAAGAATATACAAAACAAAATACTAGTAGTATACATTGAACTAATACATACATTAACTTTTCAATACACTCTATCAAACGACCTCTAATTATGTTAATTTTATTCTTTCTAAATAAGAAAAATGCATTAATAATTAATGATGAAGGTTGTAACCGTTTTCTTATGAATGGATGTAACTATTATTTTTATTAGGATTAATATAAGATAATGATGAAGTGTGATTAATTAGTCATATTTATTTCACGGTACTATTTATCTTCCCCTATCATTTTTATCCACTTTTACTTATCCTTTCATTAAAAACTTCAAGCTATTAGGAAAATATGATCTTATTTCAGAAGATCGTATTGTAGCTTTAGTGTTTTACGCTTTGGTAAGTATTCTAATTTTATCTCATCCCTACTCCTATGTAATTGTATAAATCTTCTAGGAAAAGTTATTTACTCTCACACATTTATTTACCGTAAATTATGTTTTTCTGTTGGGGTGATCACAAAATAAAATTCAACATATTTACATGATTACAAAATTTCAGATGAGAAATTTTCTTAAATGTGGTAGAGACTTTATTCGAAATCATATTTTCACCATTTTTTTTATAATCTATATCTCAATAGTGCTTGTGACTAACAAATTTTGACAATAAAACTTCTCTCATAGAATTCTAATTATTTTTATGATTTGTCTCTTCTATTTCTTAAAATTTTGTTCAATCAGTATTCATACCCACAAAAAATAAAATTTATTTGAGTAGTATTGAAGTCATTTTATTTTTTTTTAAAAAATTATTTATCTTTTTTTCTCCTATTTTTGAACTTTTTTCTACTTTTTAATTTGCCTCCTAAGTTTTATATATCTTATTGTAACAATATTAATATCTCAATAATCAATACTCACTTTTGGACTTTTAGTAACAAAAGAAGCTTAAAAGACTCAATAGTCATGAATGTGACTTTTCTTATCCCCATTTTCTTATTTCATTAACCACCAAAATTAATTTACAAACCTACACCAAAACACAATAATTTGAAAGTTGCTCTTTTGATTTTGACAAATACTATTGGAACAAGTTTGCAAAGTTGGATGGTGGTGGATTATCATTTATCTGATATGTTGCTTTAAATGAAATATTTGAAACTTATCAAGTTATTATTTTTGCTATTTTTATATATTGTTTTTGACATGTAGAATATTTTATTTTATCCATCAAATTATATTTGTTTACGTGTGTTGGGTTGATCAAATCCTATTCTAAATACTTGTAGCCATGAGGTAAATAGTACTACAACATTGTTGATGATTTAAGTGATTTGAAAATTGTATGACAAACTTGAGAAAATGGACATTTATTCCTCTAAAAGAAGTTCTTACTACAAAACAATGTTACATACTATACTAATTTTTGCATTCAAATCATTTTTTTTCTTTTTTCCATAACTTCCTATCATACAAAAATCTAAAATTATTTTGATCAGACAAATTTCATTAGTTAGTTACTATAAATATATAGGTGCCTAATTTCTTTTAATATTTATTTATATTCAAGCAAAAAACAAGTGCTCTATATATTATTTTTAAAATATCAAAAGTTTCTAATATATTTTCTAATAAATATTATTTGCTTCAACTAAAGTTATTTATAGTATTTGAATAATAATAAAAAGTGAAAGGAGTGATAGGAGACCAAAGATCTTCAATAATTTTTATTTTGTTTCACACTAATTATCAATATTATTGATGAAATTAATATTTAAACTATAATGAAAGGTATAAGAGGAGTAGAATCAGAGGTCTTAAAAAGGATACTTTTTTTGTTAATTAAAGGAGCATTAGTTAGTGTTATATTACCTCTATGTATTAGGAATGAGGATTGCTCCACGAGTGGTTGTAAACTTTGTAATGCTTTAGTTTTGCTTTGTTTATCTATTTTAATTTTTTATGTGTCTTTTGTTATATAATTGTGTTTTAATTTTTGTGGTATTTATATCTTCACACAGAGTAAGTTAATTAGATAATAACAGAGTGATGTGGTACCACTTTTTGTCCAAGAAATATTTTTTTCTCCTTTTGTGGGGTTTCTCCATTTTTGTCCAAGAAATATTATTTATGTGCTATATTAAAAAAATAAAAAATACTCTTTTAACTTTTTTAATTATATTAAGCATGTAATGTTAAAAAATTTCCAAGTCATTTATTTAATGTAAAATTTAATAAAATTTTATTTTCATTACTTTCACAATTTTTTGTTATCATAACCTCTAAAATAATTAATAGTGATATTCATGATATTATTTGTTATTCCATATTGGAGTAACCTATAAATAGAGAGATTTTAAGACTTCCTAGAAATAATCACATTAGTCTTTTTAGTTATCATATTTTTTTATGCTTAATATATTCATGTTTTAGATTGATGCAAAAAATTAAGATTAATAAAATGGTGATCGATTTGTGAGAATAGATGTCAGCAAGCGTTTGAAAATTATGCATTGATTTCATTTTTTTTTTCTATCTTTTAAAGATTAAGGTGGTAAGAAGTTATGTTAGTGCATTATTATATATATATTTTTTGAATTTTCTCTGTATGCTCTCGTTATTTTACAGTGTATATGAATTTCTGATTCTAACCCTGTAATTTCTTTTAGTTCAAAATAGTACCTTATGACTTTTTTAGAAGTTTGCTAACCACATATTTTCCTCTATGAAATTAATTGTACATTTGGATAAATTTATATAATATAATTATTGATATTTATTATTTTTTATAATCGTGCGAAGCACGATCAAATTCACTAGTTAGTTTATAAACCTAGCTATAGTATGGTAGGTAGTTTAGGGTTAGCCATAGATGTTGAGGTGAAACTGATCGCTGCTTGTGATAGCTATCATAGTTTGTTGCGTATGGTGTTTTGACTATCGCATTAGTTTGTTGTTGTTGTTATTGTTTCTTGTAGGCTTTGCATTGTTTCTTTGTTAGTTGTTATATTTTTTTCATTGTTTTTTTCTTCTTTATATCTAAATTTACTGCACTTGACCCGAAGTTCTTTCGAAAATAAACTTATCTCCCTCCCCGAGGTGGTGATAAGGTATGGGTACACTCTAGCCTCCCTAACCTCATTTGTAGGATTTCACTAATATGTTGTTGTTGTAGTAGTTTATTAATAAGCGATTTTTTTTTTAAATATACTCTTAAAGTGTGCATAAAAATTGAGTGAATATGTCTCTTGTTAATAATTTCCGTGAATAATACTCAATCTAATACGATTTCTTAAATTTAACCAAGTTAAAAAGTTAGGTTTTTGGCTGGCAAACTCCTTCCAACCCCACTGGATTTTTATAACGGTGTTTTTCACTAAGAAAATCAACTTTGATGATTGTTGTTATCACAAGATTTATTGATTCGGCACAATAATTAAATTTAATCCAAGCTACGTGTCTTTTTATTTTTATAATAATATGATGAAAATTAGTATCTAGTTAATTATTTCTGTACCTTCTCAGTCAATCTTCGTCATCTAGTCGCTGTAAAGGTCTTGGAAGACAACAAAGTTAGGAAGAAAGTGATATAACATTATAGGAATTTTGTGATTTGTGTCAAACTCGAGAATCGATATCATTTTAAGTGTTTATTAAGTAGTCAACTATATTCATTATTTTTAGAGACAGAAATGATATTTTTCATGTTTCTTTGGCTTTTTGCTCTCAACTAACAAAGAATATCATACGAATCTTTGTACGAGATTGATCATAAGTTTCATTAAGTTTCACATAATTTCTAAAAAATGCATAATTATGTGAAACTAAAGAACTCACAAAATTTAGGGCAACTCACAACAATACTATTCAACTCTCTCAAAGTGTTATAATGCTCATTTTGATGATTTGATAAACCTTACTCGGGGACCTGGTACCTCGAACATGCTCCGAGGTTCCAATCAACTGTACAACTAAAACTCATACTATCTGTCAGTGCACAGCAGGACAACTGCAGTCCTGACCAACCTCAGCCAATAGCAGACATTTAGGTTTTGTTTTGTCTTCTATATAAGAAGAGATGACACAAGACAACCTAGTATCTGCAAATCAAAATATTGATATTCTATCAGCAAGTCACTGCTTCTTTATGTTGCCTCAGCGATAAGGACTTGTTCCAAGATCGTCTCTTTGTTGTTTTTGTGTTGAGTCATTGTAATGCTCTTTATATGAAAACCTACTCTTCTGTTTTAGGAGTCTTGTGTAGGTATTTGGTGTCTCATTCTCAAGTTATCATTTTGTGTCTAGACAACTAGAGTTAATTGATAGACTAATTACAATAGAGCTATTTTAATGGTTGCACAACAGAGTTGTTGTAAGAGTTGAGGATTAAGAGTTTAATCCTAGGAATGTAAGAGTTTGTAATTCTGAAGTTTTCTTGAGCTGAGTGGACTGATTGATAAATTCTACGAGGTACTTGAGCAGTGAGGTTTTTACGTAATATTGTTTGTTCTTGTCTTGTTTTATTTCTATTGTTTAACTTTACTCTTACTACTCCATGTCAAAGACTTGGTCCCTTGACTTGGTGGACTCATATAGGCCTTTAATTGGTATTAGAGCTAGTACTTCTTACTACTCCATGTCAAAGACTTGGTCCCTTGACCTGGTGGACTCATATAGGCCTTTAATTGGTATTAGAGCTAGTACTTCCTAAATGGTTAACACCTAGGAAAGTTCTCACTCTAATGACCGCTCCACCAAGTCTTTAAGAAGATCAATCAACAACTAGGCCACCCCGCTTCAATGGTCAGTACTATGGGTGGTAGAAAACTTATATGCACGTCCTTATAATGGCTGGAGATAATGAACTCTGGGATGTCATCCTTGATGGATCTCATGCACCTATGAAATCAGTCAAAGTAGAAAAAGTCACTACTTTTGTTCCTAAAACCAACAAAGAGTATGATAAAGACAATAGAAAAAAGATAGAGAAAAGATACCGAACTAAAAGGTGGTTGGTATACAAGAGAGGACTAAATGAGTATAATAGAATCTCTGCCTCTGAATCAGCCAAGGAGATATAAGAGTGTTTGCAGACTGCATGTGAAGGTACTAGTCAAGTGAAGAAGTTCAATACGAAACCTTCACCATAAAAGAAGGAATGTTTATCTAGGAGATGCATACAAGATTCGCAGCTATTACTAATAAACTTTACTGTCTATGTGAAGTGATAACACCAAGCAAGCAGATTCAAAAAGTTCTCAATATTTTGCACAAGTCTTGGGAAAGAAAAGTTGATGCAATTAATGAGGCTTGTGATCTCAAAACTTTCATTATGGATGAACTGATAGGCAACCTGAAGATTTATGAGCTTAAGAACAACAAGATTAATGCAAAAAACCCCTAAGAAGGAGAAAACACTAGCACTTAAAGATGGGAAGATAATTCAAGTGACGAAAATGAGGATATGTCTTATCTCACTAAGAGATTCCAGAAGGCTTTCAAAAGAAATAGAGGCTTCGCTAAAAGGAGGAATGCCAGTAGAACAACAGGTACCAATGATTTATGCCATAAGTGTAAAAAAATAGGTAATTTTATCAAGGAGTGTCTTTAATACAAAGTTGAGTACAAGGAATATGTAAGGAATGAAGCTGATAAAGGAAAAAAGAAGGGTTGGGTTCCTCACAAGTTCAAAATACGAGCATCCACTGATCAGGCCGTCAAGGAAGTTCCAGTTTACTGGGTAGACTCCTCTAATGAGTCAGACATCTATGAACATTCTGAAGATGCCTCAATGATGGTGATTGAAGATGAAGATTCAATATTCAACTGGCTTTTTTCTCTTATGGTAAAATTAGATGATGAAGATTATGATGAGGTAACTTACTAAGATATTAAATAAAATCTTCAGGATTATTTACTAAAGGAACTAAAGTCTCTAGCTAACGTATTGATAGATACTTTTTGTCATTTCACAAAAGAAAAAAAGGCTCTCAAGAAAAATATTGATGAATTTGAAAGTGAAAAAAAATGTTTTATGTGTTCAAATTACTGAAATACAAGAAAAATGTGGCATGTTGTTGACTGAAAATCTGTCTTTGCATGAGCATTTGAAAGAGGCTTCTTATTAGGGCACAAAAGAAAAAGGTGAAAGTAGTAACCTTCAGTTTGAGCTTGAAGAAAAGATGAACAAGTTTCAACTAGATCTTACTGCTTCTTTTGAGAGAAACATAGAACTTGAGAAGGACATGGTCCATGTGTAAAGTGAACTTGAAAAGTTCCCTTTGATGGACAATACCTTCGTATGTCCTAGCTGGTCTAACTAGTCAGAGGCCAAGTAATGGTCATGGTCTTGATTATCAAAATCTTAATCCCCCATACAATCCCCATAGCAAGTATGTGCATGTTTCCAATAATCTATTGTGTACTCACTGTGGTAGAAATGGTCAAGTATTCTACTAAAAGCAGTTTTCAAAAGAATGTCTTTTAAAATGAAGTATTCTACTTACCTTGAGAAGATGAAACACAAAGGAACATCTGTTCCTAAATCTGAAAGGACCAAGCTGTTTGTCTGAACAAACAGAAGCTTGATTCTTCGTTTGTCTGCTTACTAGGAGCTCAAATTAAAATGGGTTATCAAATCTAACAAATGATATTTGTTGTAGGAAGGATTTAGATGAAATAGTTAAAGATGTTTCATGGACAGTGGTTGCTCAAAACACGTTGATGTGTTGTGAATTATGATACTTGAGACACGTAAAATAGTGAATATTTGTAAGTATAAAGGTGATTTTATGTAGATATGATGGATTTTTGGGCGTTTACAAGTCAAATAAGTCTCAAGGAGTGGAGTGCTGATTTTGGAATAAATTGGGCATTAGACGATCATTGCCACGATAATGGGATCTAACCACGACCGTACTTGGGTATCGTAGGAAAAAGTAGAGAAGTGGATAATAGATATTGTTTAGATGAGAGCTTCCCACAATCGTATCTTAATTATAAGATTGTACCATGTGATCATGGGAAGGATGGCCTAGAGCCATATATACAGAAGGTAGGTGTAAAGAGGCTTAGACGATTGGATCCCATGACTGTAACTTAAAGTTACAGTCATAATTCAAGGTCATAAGACCGAAGGCCAAAATTAAAGTTTGCAGAAGTTGAAGTTGAAGCTGATCAAATTACTACATTGTATAGTCATACGTTGATACCATAGAACCGTACTGGCAATCGTACCAAGGAAAACCTAAAGATGTCAAAGTCCCTGATGAAACTACGAGCACCAAATGATGATCATGGTAGCTAACCACAATCATACCTTTCTCTCACTCAACTGAGACCGACCCAGATTCCTATTTTATTTAGGATAGGTTTTCTTTATCTATAAATACTCTTATTCATTTTATTTTATAAATTTACATTCTATTATTACTTTCAAGACATATTATTGGTTTTGCAAGTACAAACATTGATTTCTAGGGTTTGAATTCAAAGTGAGATTTTGGAGTTTTCTTATTATTCTTGTAAGTTCATAATTATGAATTCTTCTTATGTGCTTGCAATTATGAGTAGCTAAACACCACAACTAGAGTTGTGGGAACTATGGAGGATTATTGAAAGTAGGGTTCATAGTATGGAGTAATCTTCAAATTGACTATTCCATTGGTTTTGAATTTTTTTGATGATGGCCAGTGTTAAAACTTGTCTAATATGTAATCTGACGAAAAAATGAGTACGAATGAAAAGAAGGGAATAACCAATAGAAACTTGGAGCTATTAACCTTCACTTAATAGCTTGAGCTGATAATATGGGATATCTATTTGAGATCTAGGATAGAGGTTAGTAACGCAGGCTTAAGAGAAGAGAAAACTTACCTGAGGATATTGCCTAGACAAATGCGTAAAGCTGTTCTAGGTATACATAACCTTGTGATTCTGCATACTGAACACCAGGAGAGATTGTGAAGTACAACGAACCTATGAAGTGAAGCAATTGGGGAAAACAGTCCCAGTGCCTCTCTCATATTGATTAAAAATCCAACAAAATCAATAACTAGTACTACTAAAACTACTGAATTTCTTAATTACAAATCCCCTCTATTACTGGAAATTATTATTGATTCCCTTGACATATATATTGATTGATATTTTGACCTATTCCTTGTTTGTTTGACCCCAACCTTGGTTGGGTTCTATATTTGTCAGTGACCACATTATACTTTACTTAAGAGGTGTAATTTGGGCGACATCAAATTTTGGCACTGTTATTTGGGAATATGGTTACGGAGTTGGTTTGAGTTTGTTTTTTGGGGTTATTGGTTGCTATTTCCTGACTTTACTTTTCTATTATTTCTAAGACGCATATCGATGTATGCCCAGTACTCGGAGTCAAGGCAATCCCCTAATTCCATTTGATACAAAGCTTGAGAGAACTCTAAGGCACAATCGAAGGATGGTTAATGAAGTAGTTCATTATCCAACAACCTTGCTGGAAGGTGTGTATGGTGGTGGCAAACATCATGATCATCCACTACAACAACATGATGGTCACGAGACTACGAAATAAGTCACTTCTCGATTGATGGTTGAGAAAAATGCTAGGCAAGCAGCAACTAGGGATGAGAGGGCTAGATAAAATAATGCAAATCATCTAGTTGTACTTAATGAGAGGGACATATAGAGAAGAAATAAAGGGCAACAACCTCTACAACAGTATCTTCCACAGTTTAAAGATCTCAAGAAAGACTTGGATTATGCTGAGCCAATTAAAATGAGTTCAATTATTCCACCAGAATAACCTCAAGGTACTAAGTTTGACATCACGAGTACAATGATCTAACTGCTGAATTTAAAAGGGGGTATTTGTTGGACTTCCTACTGATGATGCAAACATGCATATTATAAACTTTGTGGGGATCTACACTTCCATATAATCTACTTAGAGTGAGTTAGCTAGCTATTCAACTTAGGCTATTTCCATTCTCTCTAACGGGAGAAGATACTCTATGGTTAGTTAAATTACTGCGTGGATCTATTACTACTTGGAAAGAGTCGAGGAATTAGTTCTTGGATTGATTTTTCCTACCCTTCAGAATGCTGTAATTGAAAGATCGAATATACAACTTCAGATAGTTGCATTTTGAGGTACTATATGAGACTTAGTTGAGGTTCAATAAGAAGCTATGGAGTTTTCCAAACCACAATATGACTGGCAGAAACTTGTTAGAAATCTTCTACAGAGCCTTGAATGCTAACACTAAGGATGTAGCAAACACAATCACTAGTGGTGCATTCACGAGTCTATGATAGGAGCACACTTATGAAATTTTAGATCTAATCATACAAACTAACCAAGGTTTGAATACTTAAGAGTCAGGCATACCAGTAGGTACTTATGTAATTATAGCATCTACAAAATAAAGAGCACTAAATGAGACAGTGATCAAGAGGTAGCACAGCTAAGGGCTGAGATTGGGTTGCTTACTTAGAAATTTATGATAGCTGAAGTAGAAAAAGTTAATGCAATGGGTGAATAAGGTAAGTCATCTAGGTATGAAGATTCAGACTATGTTGAGAAAAAAAAGTATCTTGATGGAGAAGTGACAGATTTTTGAGCCAAGGGCCATGGGTCTAACTAAAACAATTAAAACTCGAGGTAAGGGAATCAAGGTAGGAACTACTATTGTGATGATTATAACAAAACTGGAGGTAGAGACATAAATAGAGATCGTAATAAGGATTAGAAGAGATAGGATTACTACAAGGATAGGGGTGGCCTTTATGTTTCACCACTGTAATGTTGGTTCCAGCAATTTGAGAATGGAATACATACTTGCAAAAGTTGTAAAAGGGGTAGAGAAAATAGAAGACTGTCTTAAGGAGATTAAGACAAATATTTCAGGTATGAATCAAAAAGTTAAATCACATGCTACCGCAATCAAGCAACTTGAGCAATAATTTGGTCAGATTTCTATGGCATTGAATTAACATCAGTGGAAAATGTGCACCATTGTAGTGTAATAGCCTCTAGATCTTTGGTTGAGAAAGAGAAAAACCCAAGAGCATTCACAATCCCACATATTACTGAATATTTTAACTTTGCAAATGCATTGTGTGATTTGGGTACTAACATTAACTTGATGTCACTAGCAGTTTATAAATGGTTGGGGTTGGGGTCACCCAAATTGACTTTGATGAGGCTTCTCATGGCGGACAACACTGTGAAAATATCGGTGGGTATCTTATGTGATGTTTCAGTGAGGGTTTCATCCTTCATCTTTCCAGTTGATTTCATCATCCTTGATTATGAGGTAGACTTTGAGGTTTCCACTATATTGGATAGCCTTTTTGTGACTGATCTGTATTGGTTGATATGGAGATTGGGTAGATAAAGTTTTGGTTGATTAGTGAGTAGAAGATTACTTTTAATGTATGCCTATCTATGAAGAAGACAAAGGATATGTGTGTAATCTCTTTAATAGATACAATCGATGAGGATGATTTGGTATCTCTGATTGAAGAAAGACTTGGCATTAAGACCCTTGAAACATTCATTATGAATTTCAAGTGTGATGGCATTATTGATTATGATGAGATGGTGAGTTGAAATTGAGGGTATGGGTTCATATACTTATGCACCGAAGAAATTAGATCTTGACTTGAAGAATAAAGTGACCCTTCCAGTTCGGCCTTCTATTAAGGAACCTCTAGTTTTGGAGCTCAAAGCTCTTCCATCCCATTTTTTACGCTTTTTGAGACAACAACACTTTGCCGGTTGATTTTGCATAATAATAAGTTAAGGGTCTAGTTTCTATTTTGAAGAGGTTTACAAGGGCCATTGGATAGTTCAATGTTGATATCTAGGGGTGTACATAGGTTGGGTTGGTTCAATTTTTTATGAAAATAAAACCAAATCAATCATGTCGGTTTATTAAAACTATAAACCAAATCAAACCAACATAAAATTGATTTTTTTGACTTAGGTTTTAGTTGGTTCTTACAATTTTTTGTTTTTTTCAATTTTTGTATAATCTTTAATTTTTACAATTATATTATAATTGAAGACTAGATCAAATATGTTTTCACTCATGTGCTAATGAAAAACCCCAATTATGAAAAACTGAGGAGCGAAAAACTCTCTTTAAACTAAAAAGTAAGATGAAGAGTGAAATGTTTAGGTTTTAAGTTTCTATTGGGTTTTGGATCATTTAATTAACAATTAATGGACAAATATTATAACTTAAAGGCCCAAATATTTATATATATATATATATATATATATATTTACATGTACTTTCTAACTATTGAAAATTAATAAAACTAATTGAAAAAAGTATTTAAAAAGTAGAGTATAATTAATATTTTATGTATAAAAATTTAAAATTATACACACACACACACTATGTTGGTTTGATTTGGGTTCGGTTTTACTTTTATTGGTTAACAACCAAACCAAACCAAACCAAGAATAGCCAGATTTTTTTTCTCGATTTGGTTTGGTTCGTCTGTTCGATTTGACTTGATGGTTGATCTGTTCACCCCTACTGATATTATTGGTATTCCACCGAGAATCTTCTCGCACCAAAACCAACTTAAGATGGATTGCATGCTTAGTATTGGGAATCAATAGAGGTTGAATCTGCCTATGCAAGAGGAGGTGAAGAAAGAAACCATTAAGTAGTTGGACACAACTGTGGTTTATCCAATTTCTGATAGTAAGTGGGTAAGCCCAGTCCAATGTGTGTCAAAAAAGGAAGGAATCACTGTGATTCCTAATGAGAAGAATGATCTTATTTCGATGAGGGCAATCATAGGTTGGTGTGTCTGCATGGACTATAGGAAGCTAAACTCTTGGACCGAGAAAAATCACTTTTCTATGCCCTTTATGGATCAAATATTAGACTACCTTGCTGGTAGAGATTAGTATTGTTTTCATGATGGATACTTGGGTTATAATTAGATTTCTATTGCTCTCGAGGACTAAGAGAATACCACTTTTACTTATCCATATGGGATGTTTGCATTCAAGAAGATGCCGGTTGGTTTGTTTAAGGCACCTGCAACTTTTTAGCATTGCATAATGGATATACTTTTTACATGGTTGAGGACAACCTCGAAGTGTTCACGGACGACTTCTCAATTACGGATGGCTCATTCAAAGACTGGTTGGCTCATCTTGCCAATGTTTTTAGTAGATGCGAGAAATATAATTTGGTGTTGAATTGAGAGAAGTTCTACTTTAAGGTTTATGAAGGGATAGTGCTTGGTCACAAGATTTTGAAGAAAGGGATTGAAGTCGACAAGGCAAAGATTGAGATGATTTAAAAATTACCTCCACCAATTTTTGTAAAGGGTATTCATAGCTTTTTGGGACATACAGGCTTCTATGATAGATTCATCAAGGACTTCTATAAGATTTTCAATCCATTATGCAAACTGGTGGAGGAGAAGGTGAAATTTTTGTTTGATGATATGTGCCTAAAAATGTTTTAGTGTCTTAAAGAGAAGTTGATTTCAGTCCCTATTATTGTGTCTTTCAATTTGTCTATGTCATTTGAGGTTATGTGTGATGCTAGTGGTATGGAGCTAGGTGCATTCCTAGGCCAAAGGCGAGAGAAGATCTTACTTCCCATCTATTATGCTAGAAAAATGCTTAATCCTGCCCAAAAAATTGTATTATGACTAAACAAGAGTTGTTTGTTGTAGCGTTTGCTTTTAAAAAAAATTGATCTTATTTGCTTGGCACAAAAATCATTGTGCATACCGACCATGCAACTCTTGGGTACCTTATGGCGAAGAAGGATACAAAACTGAGGTTGATTCATTGGATACTGTTGTTGCAGGAATTTGAATTCAAGTTCAAGGGCCAAACGGGACTGAAAATCAAGTGGCACCGCGACTAGAGGAAGGGGCTATGCTAAAAATGAAAGATGAGCTCTATGTTGATAACATATTTTTGGATGAACATGTATTAGTTGAATAACAATATTTAATTCTATGGTTACGGATTATGTAAATTACTTAGTGAGTGATATGGTTCCTGAAGACCCATCATTTCAGCAACGTAAGAAATTTATGTATGATGTGAGGATGTTCTTTTCTTACGAGCCATATCTATTGCAAAGTCATACTGACGGAGTAGTGCAGAGGTGTGTTCCTGAAGTTGAGATGATGAGTATCTTAGAGGCATATCATTCTTTACTAGTTGGGGGTTATCATAGTGGTACGCAGACTGCACACAAGATCTTGCAATGTGGATACTATTGGCCCACCTTCTACAAAGATGCACACGACTATGCCAAGGCATGTGACCAATGCCACAGGCAAGAAATATCTCACAAAGGCAAGAGCTTCTAATGACCATTATTCTTTATCTTGACTTATTTGATGTATGGCGCGTTGACTTCACAGGCTCTTTTATGAGTTCACACGTTATGAAATACATCTTGGTGGTTGTTGACTATGTTTCAAAATGGGTAGAGGCAGTTGCATTTTTGAATAATGAAGGGAAGAATGTCATAATATTTTTGAAAAAGAACATCTTTTATGGATTTAGAACTTTGAGGGTTATTATTAGTGATGAAGGCTCATATTTTTGCAATCGTCTATTCAAAACTTTGCTAGAGAAATATAGTGTGAATATAATGTGGCAATAACTTACCATCCTTAGAAAGTGAGCATATTGAGGTCTTCAATCACAAGATCAAGTCTATCTTGGTGACGACTGTGAATATCAATAGGACAAATTAGGCAAGAAAGTTAGATAACGCACTATAGGCCTACTAGATAGCTTTCAAGATCCCAATTGGTACTTCTCCATATCATCTTTTGTCTAGTAAAACATGCCACTTTCCTGTTGAGCTTTAACATAAAACATTATGGGCTTTGTAGAAGCTAAACTGGGAGTGGGATGATGCGGCCAAATCGAGAGTAGAGTAGCTAAATGAGATAGATGAATTTCATCTACGTGTCTTCGAATAATCAACTTTGTACAAAGAGAGGATGAAGCTTTACTTTGATCTCAATATCGAGAAAAGAGAGTTCACCATTGATGTTTTGGTATTACTAGTGGAAAGGGTCATATAAAGTAGCTAAAGTGTTCCCCTATGGTGCACTTGAGCTGGAAATAAAGGACTAAAGATTAAGGTGAATGGCCAAAGGGTGAAACACTATCTAGGGTCCCTTGATAAAGTGAACGTAGTTTGTGAAGTGGATTTGTATGGTTCTCGAGGTGTCAAGCACACTAGAGTCATGTTGTGATGTTAAATCAGACACTTCATGGGAAGCAACCCATGGGCTTGTTGGTAAAATTTGAGTAACCAACTTAGCCACGTCGTGCCACGATGTTAAATCATGCGCTTCTTGGGAGACAATCCATAATTTTGTACTTAATATTTTATAGGGTCAGGTGTGTTACTTGTGCATAGATTATGCCGAACTAGATTCGCACTGAACTCATGGAAGAATTAAACGACCGTGGGATGAACCCACAATTATGGGTTCGGTCTTCTGCTCACATTTCACTAAAGTCCCGCAGGATGGAATCTAGGAGTTATCCTACAATTGGTCATCATGATCGTACCTAGATATCACAATCATGAAGCCAATTGTCTGATCACTCTTTTGAAACCTACCAATCAAGGCATGAACCTGCGATCTTAAGGAACGATCATGGTTACATTCCACGATCGTTCTTTAAGGCTAGTAAGTTTCTAGATAAGTTTCTCTAAACTCTCATACTACGATAAGGTGTGATAGTTGTGGTTTGATTCCATGATTATAGGAATCCCCCACTACTAGAAATTCGTTATTTTCCGACTAAAAAAAATTAGACGCAAATTTTCGACTACTTCAGTCAGAAAATTTACTTTTTTATTTTTATTTTTTACAAAATATTTTTTTTTCTATTTGTGACTACAACAGTCAGAATATTTGGTGGTAAATTTTGGGAAATATATATTCCGACTGCTCTAGTCAGAAATATAAATAATTAAATAAATATATTACTAAATATATAATCAGTCCCTTATACAAAAATTAAATAATTATTTAAATAAGTTATTAAAAATATATTTTTGACCACTGTAGTTAGAAATATAAATAATTAAATAAATATATTACTAAATATATAATCAGACCCTTATACGAAAATTAAATAATTATTTAAATAAATTATTAAATATATATTTCTGACCACTGTAGTCAGAAGTACTAATAACTAAATAAATATAAGACTAAATATATAATCATACCCTTATATAAAAATTAATAATTAATTAAATATATTATTAATTATATTTTCGACTACTGTAGTAAAAAATTGTAATAATTAAATAATATATTACTAACTATATTACAATGAAACTGCTCTATAAATATAATATATTATTAATTATATTTCTGACTACTGTAGTCGAAAATATTAAGTAATTAAATAATGTATTATTAATTATATTTTTGACTACTATAGTCAAAAATATTAAATAAATAAATATATTTAATTTGTTACCGACTATAGTGTTCAGAGCATCATATTTAATTATTAAATAAATGATATAAAATATATGTTACACGGTAGTCTTTCACATTATATTAATTAATTTAAATATATAATTAAATTGTATTAATTAATTTAAATATATAATTAAATTATATTAATTAATTTAAATATATTATTAAATTATATTAAATATATAATCGACTGATGTAGTTGAAACTATTAAATCATTAAATATAATAAAAATAATTTCGACCATTGTAGTCGAAACATTTATAAATAATTAATTTAAATATATAATTTAATTGTATTAAATATCTAACCGACTGATGTAGTCGGAAACTTATATATAATAATTAAATAATGTATATAAAATCTAAATTAAACATATCAAAACTAGGGTCTCTCTCACTGCTATTTCTCTCTCTCACTACCCTCTCTTCTCTCTGCGTTGTCTCTCTAAAAATTAATGGTGATGGTAACAACGATGGTGAGTGGTAACGACAGTCAAATTCATTGAAAAAAGGCTACAAGTGAGTGCAATCTACACAAAAGAAGGGCGACAACGAGTGCTTATCGATTTGTTCAGTGGTATTCCTATTTTCACACCGCTAACTATATGAAACATATTTTCTTTGCTGTATCTTTTAATTTATCTATTTACTGTGTAATGGGACCTATTTGTTCAGTCTAATTATACAAGTGTGTTCTGGGGAGGGTAGTATCTACAAAGACTTTACCCTTATCTTGTGGAGGGTGTGAGAGGCTGTTTTAATTTTCTAAAGTTTGAATTTGATAGGTTAGTGAATTTGAATTTATTAAAGTTGTGAAAGTTGTATAGAAGGATATTGTTGGTGGAATTGTGTTAAATGTTCTGGGATGCCCCATAATATAAAGAGTAAAGTTGGAATGGCAGGACTAGGATATATTGAGATTTAGCTTCCAAATACTTCTGTTAATTTCTATGTGGTCATACTCTTAGCAAATTTGTAAAATTAAGGTCTGTTTACCAGAGGTCGGGGTTCTGCAAGGTATCTCACTTTTAATGTCAACTTGAGTTGAAAAAGTACCTATTTCTCTTGATTTAAAGTAGAATTGTATGAAACGAAATATGATGTTTGTGAAGTTCAACTAGATCCTATATTTTTGTATTTTCTTCTTGAGAAGTGACATCAATTCATTAATTATAGTATGTAATAATTAACTATAGTAAAAACTCTCGCAAGGATTTAACAATCTTATTAGCTTAGGATTATTCGTCAAAATTACTTGAAGTGCTAGAGTTAAGAGTGATGCAAAAACTTTGAAAAAAACAATCCTCAAATTCCCTGTGAATGCACATCTATCGATAACTGTGCCTGCTTTTATTTTTGAAGATTTATTTTAGTTTTCTAGCTTCCTTTGGTATGCCAGAGAGTGCCTCCCTCGGGGATAAAAACATTATATACTTTAGGCGGTATATGTTCTTATAAGGCACAAAAAGAATAGACGAGTTGTGTCCTCTAAGGCTAACTGCGTTAGAGAGAGCAACCTTGATATCCAGACGCTCCTTCGTAGATCCCACCAGCACATTCATATCATAATATCATGTTTTGAAACATTAGAACATAGGTAGTATAAAGTCAAGTAAGATGCAATAGTTGGCTGGTAAGTGCTAGTGGCTTCTTAGGGAGTGCAGGCTTGACAAAAAAGTTCAGCACATTAACCAGATACATACCAATCCTTTGTCAGGGTTCTCAAGATTGATGTTTGTATGGATTCATCCTGTCTTTATGGCCTATGATAAATTCCATGAAATAAGTAACAAACTTTTAAGTGAAAGTCGAAAGCTTAGCCAGAGTGCAAAGATCGTTATATAACTTATATAACTACAGTTACTTGATCCTAAATTAGCATGTCAACTTTTCTTTTAGCTCAACAACTGTTAACTCATGTGGGTTTTTCTTGGGTAGTTTAACATCCCTCACAGTGTCTTATACATTTTATTTTACTTCCAGGAGTTGCTTTATTTCTCGAGGCCATACTTCCTCTGTGAGTCATTCAACCTAATTTTATAACTTTTGTTGAAAGAGAATTGAGTCATAAATTACTATTGAAACTAAGTGAAGCATTGAAAAGTAATGGTCCTTTAAGCTCTGAAATGTATGAAAACTACTATTGATGTTTTTTTTTCTGTTATTATTTTGGTTCTCTTGTTTTTTGTTTCTCTTCTTTATTGTTATTGTTGTCATTCTTGTGTAGATGGAAAATGAAGGTCGTACATGGATGTATAATAGAACTTATCCTAACTGTGTGGGGTTGAGGAAGGAATATAAAGATAGGGTAGCTGGATTTATTGCTAAAGCAATGACACTTGTTGGAAATGCAAGTGTTGCAAGTTATTGAGTCCAGATGTTGTAACATTACATCTTTATAAGAGGGATTTTATGTTGAATTATACTATGTGAACAACTCATGGAGAGAGTAGTGTTGCCAATAATTTTGCTTTTCAGAATTATATTGAAAGTCCAATAAAAGAGAATAATGTTGAAAGTTCATGATATAGTGAGATGGCCAGAGATGCTTTTGGGATACACTCAGGGGCTCAAAATGAACCAAATGATGAGGCTAAGAACTTTTATGAACATTTAAAGGAAGCTAGTCATCCATTGTATCAATGATCAGTGCATTCTAAGTTATCTATTGCCATTTGATTACTAAGTATTAAGTCAGATTATTCTATTTCTCAAGAGGGCATGAATTCTATCATTGGATTTATAAATGAACTTTACCCCAATAAACTTGACTAACCCAAAGATTTCTACACAACAAAGAAGTTGGTTTCTAAGTTAGGACTTTCATCAGAGAGGATTCATTGTTGCGAAAAATGTTGCATGTTATTCTATAAGGAAGATGCAAATTTAGAACATTGCAAATTTTGTAATCAGCCTCGTTATAAGAAAGTCACACATGCCAAATGAAAGAAGGTTCCTGTGAAGTCGATGCATTACTTACCCCTTATACCACAGTTAAAAAGATTGTATGCATCAATGAGCTCTGCCCCTCATATGAGATGGCATTATGAAAATAAAGGACCACCTAGTGTTTTATGTCATCTGTCAGATGGAGAATCATTGAAGCATTTTGATAGTGTGTATCCAGATTTTGCTATTGAACTAAGAAACATTAGGTTGGGATTATCTACAGATGGATTCACTCCATTTTCTGTCTCAGCTACACCATATTCATGTTGGCCAGTGTTTGTGACTCCTTATAATCTTTTGCCTAAATTGTGTATGACAAGTCAGTATTATAAGACCCCGCAAAATCTTAAGATTAACTAAGTCCGTTAACGCTTAAAAGAGGTCTCAGAGTTAGAAATTTCAGCTAAGTGTTTATACTTAAAATTTATTTTGGCCTTCATAAGTTGGCGATCCTATTTTATGACCCTTATGAACTTAAAATATCAATCCTTGGATGGAATCATGATCACGTGTGTCAATGGCCACTATGGGTGAGTTTTAGATTTTTCGGACCTCGTTTGAATCATATTCAGGTGATCAAAACATTGGGTCGACGTGGTCTCGACGCATCGCATCGCCCATCGCGTCAACATATAATTTTTCCCTAGCTTTTAGTTCAACTCTAGTGAACCAATGTAAACTTGACGCGGTGTGATAGTCATCACGTTTATTCCATCGACGCAATGCGTTGATATGCGCATTACTGGGCATGCTTTTCAGTAATTAAATCAGCATCCAGAGGGGTGTTTGGGACATTTTTCCAACTTCTATTCAGCCCCAAAACATGAGATTAAACCCCTCAATAGGCAAAATACTCTTATTATTCACTAAAATCCTCTCAATAACAAACCCTAGTCCATCGAGTCAAGATCAAAATTCCATAAATTCACCATCAATCTTCACTAATTCAAGTATCAATGTATGTTAGGTGTTCATCCAAGGGTTTCCTTCCACCCTTGGTGTTCAAGAACCCTTTTCAAATTTACAAGTTGATTTTTTTTCATGAATTTCATGTTGAATTTGATTGTATTCATGATTATGATGTAGTTGGGTTTATAATCCACACTTAATTGCAAGTTTCTTGAGAAACAAATAGCATGTGTGTGCTGTTATATGGTTTCATGTTAAAAGCTTTGAATTTGTAAGTTTGGGATTTTGATCATGATGCTTGCATGATTTTCATGTGTATAAATTATGCTCCCCAAGTGTTTGATGAATTTTTCATGTGAGTTGAGTAATGAAATCGTATCATGTTAGCATATATACAAGTTCATGCCATGCAAGTGTTTGCTAAAATGCCTCAATGAATGAATTATGACAAAGTGTCTAGCTATCATGCTTTCAAGATTGTGCTATGTTTTACAATTTATGCAATCGAGTCCTGGTGGTATCTAATACCCGATAATCTAGCTGTTTACCTAGATTTACAGTAGTTTCAGAATAGTCTCAGTGATGTCACGTACAGTAGTACTCAGTCAGATAATAGAACTCAATATCTAAACTTAGAGTATTTAGTAAGTTAACAGAACTTAAAGTATCCAGTTAGTTATCATAACTCAGTGAACTCATTCCAGTTCAGATAGACATCACGATCAGTAATAGTTCAGTCAAGGCTAGTACAGTCTAGAAATTAGTTCAGTGTCTATTCAGTTGGGAGTAGGAATCAACACCGAGCGAACCCAGGGATGGGGGCATTCCTGTCAGTAGAGGGTTTGACCCTTAGTAGCAATTCCTGCATTACAGAACTATGTAGACAGTGTAGGTTGAGATGTCTTCCTACCAGTCTAGGGTTGATACATGTCGTACGAGTTTTCTTGCCAGCGAGGGTTGATGAAAGGGCTTTTTGTTAGAGAGGGTTAACTCATAGCCATGTTAGTATCCCTTGGCAAAGTGCTAATACCCTTCCAACTGGGGTCACAAGTTAGACCCCAACTCAGTTCATAATCAGGGTATGTCGGTTAGATGAACACTCCCACAGTTTCAGTTTCAGACTTAGTATAAAACCTTAGTTAAGTTTCAGAATCAAGACTGTCAGATATAGCCACCCAGCTCAGTATAACTCAGTTCAGTTCTACAGAATTAGGACTGTCAAAAATAGTCTCTTAGTTAACAGTAATATAGTATCAATAAACTCATATATTAGTCACTCAGTTTTTTAGAACTTATTATCCAGTGTTAATAAAATCTTAGTTACAGTATACATATTTATTTACATAGCATTGCATAATCAGTATTTACAACAGTTTTAGATATACACGTACTCTCATTCAATTATGTTCATGCCATTCAGTCAGTTATTGTTCATGCATATGAACCCATGCATTCAGCCTTACCTCACCTTGCATACCAGTATATTCAAAGTACTGACACATACCTTTTTTTGTGCTATAATGTCTTATGTCATAGGTTCAGACACACGGGCTCCTGATCGGACCTAGCAGCCCAGATTATCAGTGATAAATTTAGTGGTGAGTCCTCGTAGTTTGAGGATAGAGTATTTTTTTTAGTTATTAGTACTTCAGTTGTTGGAGTTAGTTGGGGGCTTCTCCCATCAACTCCACTTTCAGACAGTTCATTTAGAGTTTTTTCAGGCTAGAGTATTTCAGACAAATATTCAATTTACAGTATTGATTTTCAGTATTCAGTATTTGATTCAGTTTTTAACCTTATGGTAGTTTTAGCTAAATTTTTGAATTTTTATAGTATTATTATTCAGTGATTGTAGCAGGTACCAGTCATGGGTTAGCTTGTGGTCCTTCAGGATTATGAGAATCATATGATGTTCGGGGTACAAACTCGGGATGTTACAAGTATATATTTTTAACTTGCATTATTCTAGGTCCTCGCAATCCAAAAGTTTTGATGTGGACTATAAATGAATTATTTTGGCATGAAGGTGTGGAAGCATATGATGTATCAATAAAATAAAACTTTAGATTGCGTGCTGCTTTGATGTAGACTATAAATAACTTTCCTACCTATAGAATGATTCTGAGTGGTCGACTGCGGGCAAGTTAGCTTGCCCTTGTTGTATGGAAGACACAAAAGTGTTCACTTTTAAACATGAGGGTAAAAACTCCTGGTTTGACTGTCACTGTCGATTCTTGTCAATGCAACATAAGTTTAGAAGAAATACTAGTGATTTTATAAAGAATAAGTCCAATTTTGAGGAGCCATAGCCAATTTTGTTGCGAGAAGAAATTTGGGACAGAGTGAGGAATCTGCCTAAGGTAATAGAGTATCCACTTTCCAGGATACCTGGTTATGATGTTATACATAACTGGACTAAACAAAGCATATTTTACGAGTTAGATTACTGGAAGAATAATCTTATGCCTCATAATCTGGATGCCATGCATATTGAGAAAAAATTCTTTGACAACTTGTTTAATACTGTGATGGATTTGAGTAACAAAACAAAGGATAACTTAAAGGCCAAGATGGACTTAAAGAAGTATCATCATTGCAATGAGTTGTACCTGACATACTTAAACAATAAGATTCAGAAACCCAAGTCTAGTTACATATTCACTTTGAATGATAAAATAGTGATTTGTGATTGGGTTAACAATTTGAGAATGCCAGATGTATACGTGTCAAATTTGTTTAGTGTGTTGACATGAAGAAAGAAAAGTTGACCTCTATGAAGTGCCACGGCTATCACATTTCATTGAGTCATTGCTGCCTATTGCATTCTGTGCATTGCCTGATACAATCTGGAAGCCCATAATAGAGATAAACTTATTTTTCAAAGATTTACGCTCTAACACATTAAGTGAGGAGAACCTATCTTTGATGGATATCAACATTCACTTAACCTTAAGACAGTTAGCAAAAATTTTTTCTCCTATTTTTTTGATGTTATGGAGCTTCTTCCAATTCACCTTGTGCGAGAGACATGACTTGGAGGGCCTGTTCAGTGTAGATAGATGTATCCCTTTGAGAGGTATTTAATTTTCACATTTACCTTTATGTGTTATAACTAAACATTATTTTATCTAAAAGATCATACTATGAAGGACTATTGGCAAATGTAAGCGGACCATAAAAAATAGATCTCAAATTTAGGGATCAATATGCGAGGCTTATTTAGCTAAAGAGACCTCTTATTTTTGTTCAATATGCGAGGCTTATTTAGCTAAAGAGACCTCTTATTTTTGTTCATATTATTTTGAACATGATGTACCATGTCTGAGAAATTGACCTAATAGGCATGATGATGGAGACAATATAAATCTTTCAGCACCACCATTTTCAATATTCAATAAACTAGGTAAAGGAAGTCCAAAAGTTCGTCCACTTCGATATTTGAATGAAGTGGAGCTTAAGTCAGCTGCAACACATGTATTATTAAATTGTCCTGAGGTTCTGCATTTTTATAAGTGAGTATATTTATATTAACGACAATCATTCAAGGTCTATCTAAGCTTTAACTAATGAAAGTCATAGCTTTGTCGGACAGCTACTTCGTGGCTTTACACGGGGATGCTGCTATTTATCCTATGTTTTCAGTGTGGTTTAGAGAATATGTAAGTGTAACTTAAATATTAACATGATTTACACTTTTGTCCAGTCTTATGTATATTTAAATTCTAAATTTTCTTGAACTTTTTATAGGTTCATAATCCACTTAATTATGACCCAAATGGCCAATTTTTACGTGATATAGCTTGGGGACCTGAAGCTAAAGTCAAAAAGTTTTCTAAGTACTTAGTTAATGGGTACAAATTTCATACGAAAGAGTTTTCTTAGGGCAAGAAAACCAACAATAGTGGGGTTTGGGTAAAAGGTGATGCAGTGTTGATTATTATGGTGTGCTTCACAAGATTTTAGAACTCGATTATCATGTTGGTTGGCCAAAGAAAAAGTTGATTCTCTTTCGGTGTAAGTGGTATGATCCTACGCCTAAGTTAGGTACAATGGTGTACCCTAAGTACAAAATAGTTGAAATTAAGCATACAAGGGAGTGTGGACTCTATGATCCATTTGTCATTGCACAAAATGTGAAACAAGTAGATTATGCTCCTTATCCTTTGTGTAAGAATAAATCTGCATGACAGGTAGTTATAAAAATAAAGCCTGTGGGTAGAGTTGAAGTATAGGATGCATTGGACATAGCATATCATAATGACATTTCAAGTGATGATAAAAAGATGGATGCTGAATTAACAGGTGCGTTGCAGCATAGCGAAGGCCTATATGAAGAATTTGATCCTTCTGAACTTAGATTGAATGTTAATGATTATGGAGAAGGAACATTTGGAGAAAATGACGAGGAAGATCCAGCTAATAAAAATGAAATAAGTGAGGAAGATTTACTGGATGAAAAAGAAACAAGTGATGAGGAAGAATCGATGAATGACTATGAATCAAGCAATAAGGAAGAATTGATGAATGACTATGAAACAAGCGATGAGGATTGAGTTGTTATTAATAGTAGTGTGTAGTAATAGGGTCTTGGTTTCTATTTTAGCTACTATTTTTTGGTATTTTACTTGAAAATATAGTGTCTTTTCGTTGTTAACATTTGTAGTACCAGTAAGAACATCCTAGTTATTGGATTAAATAGCAGTGATGAATTTCTATAGCATTTGTGTGTTGTCTGTTTTATTCAATTGGTACTACAGAAGAGAACTATCTATTTTATATGTGCAAATGTAAAAATCTTTTCTTCTATATGAACACTTTTTGCAGTGCTATTTTATTCATTTGATATTATATTTGTTTCCTTTTCGGTAAGAATTTCTCATTTTCTTGGCAGGAAGATTGTGAGGATTTGCGTGGAAGAATAAAAATCGGTTCGCTCAAGAGGCCTAATATTCTAAGATATCTTAATCACCAACAAGTCATTTATTCTACAATTTATCTTAATAACCGAGGTATTTATTTACTGATATTCTATTTTAACTCATCCAAATTCAATGTTAATCTGTTTATTTGACACAATGATAGCTATATTACTAGCTTTTAATATCATGTATGAAAAACTATTATCGTACCAAACACATTTATATATAAGGTTTGGGGGGGGGGGATAGGGGGAGAAAAGGAAAATAGGGAAGACTAATATTAACTAGTGCGATTAATAGTGGTTAAAATAGGGAAGGACAAGGTGATTCCACAATTCTGAGGAAGACTTTGTGCTAGTTACTTTGCCACAAACTGTGTTTTTTCTTAGGCGTGGGAACAACCTAAGAGTTCTTATGTCTCTGGGGATGTTTGGTGGGTAACAGGTTATCTCGGGATTACAGGGATTAATAATGAAGGGCCATTTAGTGATATACTTTTATTGACGGATGTTTGGTTTGTTGGACTAAAGATGGGATATATGAGATAAAATAGAAAACATGTGTTTGGTTTTGAACTTGATAAATTGGGATAAACTTTTATTCTAATATTAATCTTGTGTTTCTTAAAAAAACTTTGGGAGAAAGGCTTGGGGAAAAAGGAAAATGACTCATTTTGGATGGGTGACAACTAAATTCTTGCAACTTGTTCTATTTCGGTAATAGAAATATCTAGAGTATCTATTTTTGTAATAATCTTTCTGTTATCCTGACCTTTGTGTTGCAATTTCTTTCATTACTTGATTTCTTTTTGTTTCTTTTCCCCCCTTTTGGAGAAGTTATCTTTTTATTTCCTCACATAAGGCCCTTGTGAAGTTATACATACCAATATATAAAAGATCTGTCATGTGTAAGAACTAATTATAATTTCTATAGTTTACTCAGTGACTGAAATCACTCATTTTCAACTTTATTCTGCACATGAGATGATTGTGGAAAGTAAATTTAGAATTAGATTGTAATCTATTGTTAATCATGGTTATCAAAGTAATAGATGTGTTATTTGATCTGTCCTACCTTTATTCTTTTTCCCTGACGTATCTTAGACGAGCTAAGAGCCTTACAGAGTAGAAATGATACAGATGTATTTATTAATTAGAATTTCTATTCTTCACACTATGACTAAAATCATTCACTTTCGGTTTTATTTCTATCCATGAGATGTATAACAAAATTAAATAAATTATAAGCTAGATTGTAATCATTTAGGTATCGGGTTATCAAAGTAATAGGTTGCATTATTTCGCTTGTTCTTATCTTTGTTCTTTTGCCATGAAGTATCTTAGATGAACTAAGAGCCTTAAAAGAGTAGATAATGATACAGTGATATAGATGCTAAATACGTTGGTTACCTAGAGGTTGCCAGTTTCCATAACTCCTACAAGACACTTACTGTAAGGGTAACACTATTTTTTTTGCTTGGTGTATTATTAATGAACTTTTTTTGATTTATCAATGGAAAGTTACTTTTAATTTGAGGCTAGGGGTTTTAGTGTATGTTCATGACAATTGAAATAACTTTGTTCCAATAATGATAATTGGGTGTTTCTGCTTGCTATATCAGAACTCCAAACATATTCTCGTGTATAACAAGCTCAGCTTGTTATTTTTTGTGCCATATATGTTCTGAGTTGGCAGCTTCCAGGATAGTTCTGGTGAATAAAAAAACCATGACTATGGAGAGTCTGTTAACATTGTTTTCAAACAAACATGACTATTCTTAAATTTGGCTGTTCTTTCTTTTTCAAGTGGTTAGTAAAGAAAATCAATGGCATCAAAAGGTAATGTTAATGGACGACTTAAAAAAAGTAAGAAAGGACCTGATAATCTTCTTATAGGTCAATTACACCATCACCACCACCACCTTTTACTGCAACTCTTCAACCAGCTACTACAGATATTCCTCGCCCTCCTAGATCAACTATTTCACTAGCAAATGCATTTTTCATGCCTCCACCATCTGACCAGTTCCACACATCTTCATCCCAAAATGGTATGCATAGTAGCTCTTCATCTGTTCCTTCGACATCATCCACACCAAGCACTTCTAGATTAAGAATTGGAGGTCCTAACACACCAACATTGCCATCCATTGATAGTACTACAACGTCTAATGCTAAACAGCTGCTTCTCAGAATATGCAATTTAAAGAGGTATTAGAATATGATAAGTTTGGGAGGCTATGAATCGTCCCTTATTGTGATGGGTAAGTAACCCTTAGGTTTTTCCTTAATTTTTTAAAGCTAAGATGATGGTTTAATATAATTTTATTGCTGGTTTATTCCAGCATATGCCGTCGCGCATATGGTTATAAAACCAATTAAACTATTTTTCAAAGAGCCGTGGAATAGTTGGTTAGAGATTCCATACGAAATTAGAATTGACATATGGAAACATTTTATGGTATAACCAGTTTTATAAGCTATGAATCTCATTGCCTAAAGATAGTTTTTCCATTGTATCCATCAACTCATTTTATGAATTTATATTAAACTATTTTGCAGATAAAGATTACATGAAGTAATTGTCATGGTAATGAAGTAGACCACATTTTTTGGTTGAAAGCATCTCTCCGGATCAAAGAACACTTGTATGAGGCCCGGAGGAAATTGGAACAACCTATTTAGGTGAATGATGAAGTATGGTCTAAGTTCTTGATATTATGGGACACTCCTGAACATAAGGCGAAGAGGGAATGGGGAAAGGTAAATCGAGCCTCTGAAATGGGTGGGTTTCTGCACACCGGAGGTTTGATGAGTTTTTCTTCCCACCAACAAAGATTGGTACTATTCTTTCCAACCCTTTTATCTATTTACACACATAAAGACCAAAAATATAGTGCAGACACAATGTCATTTTATTGTTTACTAGTTTGAGTAGCTTTAGAGCTTAATCTTTAACTTGTCTGAAATTCGTTAAGTTGTTACTTAAAAAATTTCTATGCATGCTTTACGTTGGATCATCTCGATAGACTTGAGTAGCAAAAATTCATCTCCTTGTGTTGGCTCATATGAGTGTTAAAGTTGTTCATAAGTAATTTGATACAAGTCTTTCAAGATGGGGTTGCATTTTTGGTCTTAGATAATCAGTCCTCCTTATTGTTCAGTCTGTCTATGATGAACCAAATCTTTTGCAAATTTTGAATTTAGATGTAACCATAGTTGAAGGTGTTACCTTTAGATATAAGAATTTCTTTAAGAATAACCTACAATAGTTTAACTATATTTTTGGATTATCCTTTTAGTCAATATGTAACTCCCCGAGTCTGTACCCCGGATGCTATACGGTGCTTGTAATTCCGAGGGACCATATCCTAACCCATGACTAGTACCTACTGCAATAACTGAATAATAATATTGTAATTATGCAAAAATATAGCAGAAACTTGCCATAAGGTTCAAACTGAAAGTAAATACTGAATACTGAAAATTGAATACTGATATATCTGTCTAAAGTACTCTAGTTTGATAAGCCTCTACTATCTGAATAAGGGATTGATGGGACAAGCCCCCATCTAATCTCGACTACTAAAAACTGATAAATTGAGAGACTGAAATAATAATTATATCCTCGAACTATGAGGATTCACTACTAGTCTACTGCTGATGGATCGGGTTGCCAAGTATGATTGGGAGCCCGTGAGTCTGAACCTATGATATAAGACATCATAGTATAAAGAAAGGTATGCGTTAGTGCTTTGAATATACTGGTATGCTAAGTGAGGTAGGATGAGATGCATGGGTTCATATGCATGAACAATACTGACTGAATAACATGAGTATAACTGAATGAGAGTACATGCATGAATATATAAACTATAACTGAGGTCATGATAACACTGGATACTGAGTTCCAATTTACTAATTTACTGATATCTAAGTTTACTGATAGTGTATAATTGATAGCTGAATGACTGTATCTGATAGTCCTGATTCTGTGAAACTGTGCTAAGTTTCATATTGAACTGAGTGACTATATCTGATAGTCCTAATTTTGTAGAACTAAACTGAGTTTTATACTGAGACTGGAACTGAAAATAAGACTGTGGGAGGTAATTATCTAATCGACATGCCCCTTTTTGAATAGAATAGGGTCCAACCTGTAACCCCAGTTGGAAGGGTGTCAGTACCGCACCATGGGTAAAGACAAGTTGAGTCACCCTCATCTGGCAGGTGCTTTGAATTAGAATGGTGGTACCCTCAATTGGTAGGTAGGACACCTCATCACCCTCAACTGGCCAGTTGATGTCTCAACCTACGCCGACTATATAGTTCTGGAACACAAGGACTATTTCTAAGGATCACACCCTCTACTGGCAGGTGAGTCTCCATCCTTAGGTTTATTCGGTGCTGAATCCTACTCCCCACTAAATAGACACTGGACTGAGTTCTAAACTATACTAGGCTAGACTGAACTATTAATGATCGTACTGTCTAACTGAACTGATCTGAGTTTATTGAGTTCTGTTAACTGATAGAGTACTTTTGAATTTAGTTAACTGATTGAATACTATAGATTTCTGTTCACTAGCTAGATCCACTGAGGTTTGAACTGAATACTGAACTATAACTGTGACTGATTACTGAGACTACTGTTCATGACACTACTGAGACTGTTCTGTAACTACCACAACTCTAGGTAAATAGCTAAGTTTTTGGGTATTGAATGCCTCCAGAACTTGATAGCATGAAAAATAAATCATAGCATAAACTTGAAAGGCATAACCATATGCACCGAATCATAACACATTCATAGATATATTCAATCAAACACTTGCATGATATAACTTGCACATAAGCTAACATGACATGATTGTTTTTCCCTTTTTCTTTGTTTATATGAGAAATTTAACAAACACTTGGAGAGCATGGGTATTTCACATATAAATAAACATGTAGTAATATCATGGATTCTACATTCAACTTGTAATTCAAGAGTTCAACATGTAGTTCACAAAATTTAATTCACAATTGACTAGTTTGCATGAAACTTGGGACAAATCATTAAATTAGATCACCATTAACATCATAATCATTAACACATTCAAGATCCAGCATGAAATCCATAAAGTCAATTAACTTGTATTTAAAAAGAGTTTGTTGAACTCCAAGGGTGGAAAGGAAACCCTTGGATGAACACCTTAAATACCTTGGTATTCAAATTTGTGAAGAATGATGGAGTGTTCTTGAAGACTGAATCTTGAATTATCCTAGGGTTTGCTTCTTGAGAAATTTTGAGAAAGATGAATGGATTTTGCCTCTAAAGGGGACTAATCTCATGTTTTAGGGGCTGACATAAGGTGGGAAAAGACCCAATTAACCATGAGGATGTGACCTTTTTAATGACTGAAAACTGATTTAGTGAGCTGCAGACCGTCGCACCGCATCGTTGGCATTGACGCGATGGCCAATACACCACATCGAGTATGTGTCGATTCATTGGAATTTACACTAGAAGCTAGAGAAAAATATTCATCGATATAATGGGTGATGTGGCGCATCGAGATCGTGTCGATCCACTGGTCTGAGCTTTCAAATGTGTTTCAAATAAAGGTTGAAAAATACGAAACTTGTCCAAGAACACCTACTGACATTCCTGATCATAATTCAACCTAAAAATCATTACTTTAAGATCATGAGGGTCGTAAAATAGAGTCGCCAATGTACGAAGGCTAAAATAACACTAAGTTTGAATACTTGCTAAAGTTTTCTAAGTCTGGGATACCTTAACAAGCTTTAAAGGACTAAGATAAGCTTAGGATTTTGCGGGGTCTTACAATATCTCCCCCTTGGGAACATTCATCCTCGAATGAGACTGACTAAGCTGGGAGTACTGATAGACTAAACTTAGATACTGGATATGCACAACTGCAACATGATTTCATAATTGACACTACAGATGTGTTGAAATTTCGTACTGAATATGCATATCTGATGCATGAGTACATAGCTGAACATGATTCATGAATGCATGACTGGGATTGCTAATAAGATGAGTTTCTCATGCTGAACATGCATATCTGATGCATGAATTCACAACTGAATATGTAATGGTAACTGGTACCAAGTCTATAAAGGAAAATTTGAGCATGGAATTGAGTAAGTTCAAGGAAAAATTTTTACCTTGGGCCGAGTCTGAGTTTGTGGAGAGGAGGTGAGGATACTTGGTCCATATATCTTCTTCTACTTTCGAAGTAGCTCCCTCAATGGACTGATTCCATCAAAGAACTTTGACTAGAGGGACCTCTTTGTTCCTCAGTCTGTGAATTTGATAATAAATGATTTTGACTAGAATCACCTCATAAGAGAGGCTGTTCTGAACGTATATACCCCCTACAGGGACTACAACTACTGGGTCACCTATGCTTTTCTTTAGCAAGGAGACATGGAACACTAGGTGGGCTGAAGCTAAGTCTGAAGGCAACTCAAGCTCGTAAGCTACCTTTCCAAAATGGCTGAGAATTTTATAAGGACTGACATATAGGGGACTGAGCTTCCTCTTCTTGGCAAACCTCTTCACTCCTTTCATCGAAAAGATTTTCAAGAATACAAAATCATCGATCTCCAACTCGAGATCATTTATTGAATACGGATAAACAGGAACATGAGAACATAACTAAGCCTAAAACGTGATATAGAAACTGAATATCATGAATGGAACTGAGCCCCTAAATACATGGCTTACGACTGAGATTAGAACTTGAGGGTCCAACTATGAGTGCCCACTACTCCAAACTAGATTTGTTATGTGAAGAGAAGATGGAAGGTTTAGGTCATGAAATCTTAGGGATTATAGTGCATCTCCCCCTTTGGACATTATGTCCCCTGAAGAATACCGACTTGGCTGAGATACCAAGGAAAACTGAGATGATGCACAGGGCAGCTACGAACTAAATTATGACTGCATATCGGGGATCTGATATTGAGGCATGACACCTAAACTGATATGAACTCGCAACCACATGGTTTCTCGATCTTGGAATATTTATATTCAGGAGACTTTAGATAGTTCTACTAGATAAAAAGATGGAAAACCCGACCATACGAACATTATTTGCCTAACTGCTAAACTGAATTGCTGGTCTTGCGGACTAACTTATGCTAAAAACTTATATTCGACTGGAGCCTTTCTTTGACACTCTTTCGATAGAGTTCTAATGGCTTTTGGGAGCAAGAAGTCTTGGCATGGTTGAATAAAACAACTGAATAAGAAAATCATATCCTGCCTAAAATTCTGTAATATGAGTCGAGGCCTACGAAACATCAACTAAGATGAAGTGACTAAGCTTTATGCACTGCAACTATAAATTTTCAAGCTTAAACGTATCCCTTGAATACTCTCTCAACTATACTCTCCACCTTAGTACAACACATCACGTGAGACTACTGAAAATATTCACATGGGTGCTGAGAACGAGCGCATAAACCTAGTAACTTATCTGACTATCTGAATGACTGATAGCTGAATACTTGGTCATGTAATATTAAACTGCACTTAGTCTGAATAGTTGGACTGGAACTGTAGACTATTATACATATGAGGTAAGGACTGTATGTGTAATAGGAGATAATTGAGCTTGAATTCGTGAAAATTGTATTATTTGAGAATGTAAGACCAAGTGTATAACATGATTCTAAAATATTTTGTTAGCTGAGGTACTAAAATACAATAACCGATAACTGTACGCTATGGTCAAGCAAACCTAAAATTGAACTGAGTTTCTGATCTGATTACTCGACTGAGACTGTGACTGAGACTATAACTAAGATGGTAACTGAGACTGTACTGGAACTGAATACTAGGTTCTAATAACTATGTGATGAAGATTGACATAAATCAAGGATCTGAGTAGACACTCACACTCTGCATTTTCTCCACTTCTTATCTCATGAAAATCTGACTTTCCCCCCTTCCTTCAGCAACTAAATACAACTTCTTGTTAGCTATTTACCTGCACACTAACCTAACATTCAAGCCTATCTTCCTGAGTATAGCCTCTTGTAACTCAAGTATGCAAAAATCTTTCCTTAACATGAAATATTTATTCTCTCCCATCTAAGCAATCACTCATCACTACATTATTTCATAAGGAGAGTTTATTGAAGGGTTAAAATATGAGGACCTGAAGCATGAATAAATGTTATACAAAATTTGACACCTAACTGAGGCCTGAGGAAGAAAATGTCAAAATCATAGATTCACCAAGAGGCCTAAACTGAGGATATACGTGACATAATTTGAATTTAGTTGATCGTTAGGGGTATAGCATGAGTCATGGGAACTGAACATACTATAGAGCATGACATAAGTACATGAGTCATGAGTTGCATGACCTGAGTCTGGAGTTTCTATATTCATGGAACATAATTCGGAACACTGAGTGAACTTGAACTCCTTATACTAGGATATGTAAGCGTGCATGATTGCTAATGTACACGAGTATGGGCTATGGTTATAGAGCTGACACGTAAGATATGAATAGATATCATGATAACTGATGGGTTTTGAGATTTCAAAATATTATTCTGAGATGATCTGCGTGATTATTATCGCTACAGGAATAGACAAGAATGCCATTACTGAAGACTATGACCAACATGTCCAAGTAATGCTTAAACACGTGATTCATCAAGACCAAATGACATGACTAAGAATTCAAAGTGACCATACCGAGTTCTGAAAGTTGTCTTTGAAATGTCACAGTCTCTGACTTTGAGCTTATGATAGCCTGATCTGAGGTCTATCTTAGAAATTAACTAGCCTCCTAAAGTTGGTCAAAGAAGTCATCAATTCTGGGAAGTGGTTACTTGTTCTTGACCAAGGCTTTATTTAGCTGATGGTAGTCTATACACATTCTGAGAGAACCATCTTTCTTACATACGAATAGAACTGGTGCACCCCACGGGGACATATTGGGTCTGATGAATCCCTTATCTAGGATATCTTTCAATGATTTTTTTAATTCTCTGAGTTTTGCAGGTTCCATTCTATATGGATGAATAAATATGGGTTGAATATTTGGGAGAAGGTCTATTCCAAAGTCAATTTCCTTTTCGAGAGGGACTTTAGAAAGATCTTTGGGATACATATCTGGGAATTCATATGCTACTGACACTAATTCAAGATTAGGGGTTTCTGAGTTAGAGTCTTGGACTTGAACGAGATGTTAGACACATCCCTTAGATATCATTTTCCTTGCCCTAAGGTAGGAAACAAGCTGACCCCTTAGTGCATGTAATACCTCGTATGTTTCTAAGCTAGGAGACGAATCATTTTTCCTACCTATGAAACCTCCTATCCTGTGAGTAAAATTTTAGTGCATGACTTACAGTGAGTATCCTAGCAATAATATAGCTTATGATACATTAAGCATGTTCATATGAGTCACTTAAGGTAATACAAGCTAAGAGTTTTTGAATCCATCAAGTTTTAGTGTTTGATTTTGCAAGGGTCATCTTTGAGTGAGTATAACTTGATGTTAATATGGTATTTATGCATATTTATACCCACTAAATTGTAGATAATTGAATTAGCTTTCCAACGATACCAATTTCACCTTAATCTAATTCCCGAGCGAAAAATTATACCCATTTTCGTGAGAGGCAGTAAGCATAGGCGATTGGTTAGGCGCCGCCTAACCCAAGCATAGGCGATTGGTTAGACGCCGCCCAACCCAAGCATAGGAGATCACTTGGGCGTTGCCTAAGCCAATTCCAGGTGTCAAAAACACTCCGTCTTGAGTTATTTTAAAGGGAATTAAGTCTTTAAATACTCCTTACACGTCCCTAAACTTAACCCTACGAAATTTTTATCTTCTAAACATACTGCAAACCTATTTTTATCTCAAAGCTCATCATCCAAGAGCACCATAGGAGAAAAACAACTAGGGTTCCACAATCAAGCTTGAAGATCAAATTTCAAGGAAATTCCTCCATCAATCATGAAGAACCTCCCTTCTAAGGTATGCGTAGTGTTCATCTATAGATTCAATTCGTTCATAGAGTTCAAGAATCCATCTTTAAATACAATAGCTTGGTTGATTGTGGTGATATTATCATACCCATTTTGATGCTTGATTATTTTTCCTCTTTTTCATTATAAAATTATGATTTCTATATTGTTAGGTGTTGATGATCATGTTGTTGATATTGGGTGATTCCCAAGGTGGAATCTTTATATGTTTTTGTGAATCCATGATATCATATGAGTTGGAAACATGTAAATTTGGTTGTTCATGATGTATAAGTTGATGATTTTACCTATGCTTAAGATTTGCATGTAAGGTGTTTGATAAAATGCCTAAGGAACTAGAAATCATGCAATATAGCTAAATTGTGACTAACTGAAGGATTCATGATATACCCTTACGTTCCAATGACTTCTATGTTGTTAATGTGCCTTGTAAATGTTGTTAGAATACTCATGAACTATTCTTATGAGATTATTCTATGTTTACTTGGAAATCCTACTTATGAACAAGATGTATGATAAATATGCAATCCACATGAACTTTCATGCTATTAGTATGCGTTGCCAATATGATTATGCAACGAACATGATATTAAGATTGTGCAAGTACTTCCATGTGATATGAAATCCTTTCCATGGAATACATTATTGATAACCATGCTTAGTATGAGATCCCTACTTATGATATTATAAATTATGGACTCTACTCTTATGATCAAGTCAGTCATGTGTGTCAGTTTCCTTCCATCGAGTCCTGGGGGTACTTGTAGCCAAAAAATATAGCTGTGTGCCTAGAACCATGTCATGTTTTCATGATACTCTCAGTCAAGCCATGATCTACAGAATTCAGTCAGCCATGTGACTCAGAGAAACTCAGAAATTTTAGTCAATCTCAGTAATCTCAGTGCTCAGTAACTTCAGTAACCTCAGTATTCACAGTCAATCTCAGTAATCTTAGTAGTCCAGCAATCTCAGTAATCACAGTACTCAGTAACTTCAGAAACCTCATTATTCTCAGTCAATCTCAGTAATCTCAGTAGTCCAGTAATCTCAGTAATCTCAGTGCTCAGTAACTTCAGCAACGTTAGTATTCACAGTCAATCTCAGTAACTTTAGTAATCTCAGCCAGTCCTCAGAACTCTATACATTCCGCCAGTCATTGGAATCCAGTAAACTTAGTTTAGCTCTGGTAAACAGTACCACTCGTATCAGTCCAGTTAATTAGTATCAGTTCAGCTAATCAGTTCAGTTAAGTTATTCAGTTCATCTTAGTTATTCAGTTCAGTGTCCTTTAGATAGGAGTAGAAGTTAGAACCGAGTGAACCCAAGGATGGGAACTCACCCGCTAGTTCAGGGTGTGATTCTTAGTAGCAATCCTTGTGTTACAGAACTACGTAGCCAGCATAGGTTAAGACATCTTAACCCGTTAGATTAGGGTTGATGAGGAGGCTTAACCCGTTAGTTTAGGGTTCCCACCATTCTCATTGAGTACCCGCCAGATAAGGGTCACTCACAGCTGTCCTTACTAGTGGCGCGATATTGACACCCTTTCAGTCGGGGCAGAGATTGGACTCTAGCTTAGCCATAACGACATACATGAGGCATATCGATTAAACACGACCTCCTACTATTTCAGTAGCAGTCTGAATAAAAGAACTCAGACAGTTCTTCAGATTTCAGTATATCAGGACTGTCAGATACAGTTAACTCAGAAATAGAATTGAACTCAGATAGTTTTTTTTTAGATTTATGGACTGTCAGATATAGTCACTTATGCTATCAATCACAAAAGTTATCAGAACTCATGCTATTAGTACTCAGCTTCAGGACTGTTAGATACAGTCAATCAGACCAATTTTTTATAATTTGAACTATAAAAAATAATCATTCCTTTATCAGTAATATAGTATCAGTCTCCCAGTATTCAGTAATACAGTATCAGATCCATTACTTATTAGTGATTTATATATCAATGTCAACAAACTCAGTCTTTTAGAATCTTATTATCAGTACACTTATGTTGTCAGTATTCAGACTTAGCAGTCAGTATCTCCACGAGTTCAGTTATAGTTATGTATGCATGTATGTACTCTCACGTTTATATCAGTCAGTATTTTTCATGCATATAACCCTTTGAATTTAGCCTACCTCACTCATATACTAAGTTTATTCAGACGTACTGACGCATTTATGCTATGGTGCTTTCTATTATGTTACACCATAGGTTCAGAGGCATGAGCTCCAAATCAGCAGTAGATTCCAGGATCAGCAGTCAGAGTTAGACGTGAGTCCTCATCCTTTGAGGACATGATGATTTCATTTCTATTCCAGTTTTTACTTTATTTCAGTTGTTGGAGTTAGTTGGGGACATGTCCCATCAACTCCTTATTCAGTTCAGTTAGAGGCTTTCGAACTAGATGTCAGATTAGATGTTCAGACTTCGGTATTTATGTTTCTTTTTGGTATTATTATACCATATTTTTTAGATATGTATCAGTATTGAACCTTATGGCCTTATAGTTCATGTTTCCACATATTTTATGAGATATTATGCAGTTTATAGGTACAGATATCAGTCATGGGTTAGCTTGTGGTCCCTCGGGGTCATGAGCACTGTGTAGCATTTCGGTTTAGTGAATTGGGGCATTGCAAACTTGGTATCAGAGCCTAAGGTTCAACAGTATCTTAGAAAGTCTGAAAGCTGCATCAAGTAGAGTCTAGTACATAGGTGTGTTGTGCACCACACTTATGTGCAAAAGGCTATGAGATGTTTTAGGATTAGTTTCCCTTCTTTCATGTCTCAAGATCGTGCTATAGCAAGTTTCTTTAAGGAAACCATGTAGATTCATATCATGTACCCCTCATGTTCACTTTACCTTACTTTCAAGGTAATAGAAATAGTGAAGTTCAAAGTCCTAAAGACAGGGCTTTCTTAGACTGTCCCTACGGTCAGTTATGAGATCAGCAACAGACTCAAATAGTATACCATCAGTTCATTATTATTCCAAGGTCGTACATATTTTATTCATGATCATGAGAACTCATTCTTGAACCCAAAAGTTTAGCAGTAGTAGAGTTGGGATAGTATTATTCTATTTGATCAGATATGTATTCATGGGGATTAGATCAGTAGGCTTGAACAGTACGAGCTAAACACTTAAGTTTATTGACTCAAAATTAAGCATGAAGGTGTGAATGTGATATTAGCATTATATGAGGAAACAAAATTAGATGATGTGTTTAGTAAGATAGACAGGTGTTGAACATAATGTAAGTATGTGATGGTAGATCAAGTACCTAAGCCAGGCCCTCAGATTTTAGTAGTAGAGCCAGTATGTATAGAAAGCATTAAGGGAAAACAATTCTAGACCCATTCTCATCTTAGTGCAGAGTTTTTCACTTTAGCTATCACAAAACCAACTCAGGCATTGCATACCAACTCTATGGTCACGAACTATAATCATGTATGAATTCAATTTCCAGCATAAGGAGTCCCTTTTACTCTACAGTACAAGTCATGTTCCATGAGAACAATCTACTTTCACACACTTTCCATGGGATTATGTTCGCATACAATTCCCAGTATAAGGGGTTCAGTTCCATCTCTCTTAATATTAGAATCATGTCCCACGAGTACAGAAAACTCTAGATTCAGGTCATGCAGCTCATGACTCATGTATGCTTATCATGCTTTCTAGTATACTTAGCTTCCATGACTCATGCTATACCCCTACAGATCAGATAAATTTAGTTATGTCATGTTTATCCTCAGTTCAGACCTTATTGGTAAATCCAAACTATTGATATTTTATATCTCAGCTTTTAGTCATGTGTCAAGTTTAGTTTGTATCTATTCATGTTTTAGGTCCTCCTGATTTACTCCTCCAGTTAGCTCTCATTATGGAATAGTGTAGTGATGAGCAGTTGTTTACATAAGAGAAGATTGTTGCATGCTTACTTTGCACAAGGGTGTAGTTGTGAAGATAGGCTTGAATGTCATGATAAATATGCAAGTAAACGTCTAGCAAGGGGTCGTATTTAGAAGTTGGGAAAGTACAAAGTGTAAGTGTACATTTAGATCCTTGACTTATGTCAGTCCCCAGGATGTAGCCATCAAAAACTCAGTTGCCAAGTCAATTATAGTTTTAGTATCCAGCACTCAGTGATCAGTGTTCAGTACTTGAATTTAATACTTCTGTACTAGCTATAGGCTTAGTTATAATGTCATCTTCAGTTTAGTAACCAGATTTGAAACTCAGTTCAGTTCTAGACATTCTTGACCATAGCATTCAGGTTGTTAGTACTCAGTTATCAGTGTTTCAGTACCCCAGTTTATAGAATACCTCAAAGCCATGTCGTACGCTTAGTCTTGCATTTGAAAATAATACAGACTTCATGAATCCATGCTCAGATACCTCATTCTACTCAGTTAGTCCTTATCTCCTATGCATAAAACTCAAAAATCTCTGCCCAGCTATTCAGACTAAGTACAGTTTAGCTTTGCAGATCTAGTATTCAAATATTAGTTATTCAGTTAATCAGATAAGTTAGTGTATTTATGCACTCGTGTTCAGCTCAGTTCATGTATCATGTATCATGTCTCAGTTTCAGATCCTAGCTATTCAGTCATGACTCAGTTCCTAGGTGTCTTGTGCATCGCCTCAATTTCCCTCGGTAGCTCATCCAAGTCAGTATTCTTTGAGGGACATAGTGTCCCAAGGGGGAGATACATCATACCCCCAAACTTTCATGACATAAACATGCTGCTCTATTTTCTTTTGATGAATCCAGTTTGGAGAAGGGGTACTCATAAGTTAACCCTCAAAATCCAACTTCAGTCGTATGCCATGTTTTCAAGATTCAGTTCAGATCATGATATTCAGTATATCTACCACGTCCCAGACTTAGTTATGTTCTCATGTTTTCGATCATACATATGGAGTAATTAATCTCAAACTTATCGGTATTATCAGTTCAAGGTAACCGTTTTCCTTAAACTTACTCATTCTCATGTTCATATTTCAGTGCCAAACTTGGTATTCAGTTCCATGCTCAGTTTTCAGTTCAAACTTGATAACTTTACCATTGCATGTTCATGAGTAAGTTTAGTCATGAATTCACGCATCAGATATGCGTGATCAGCTCATTAGTACTTTCAGTCATGCATTCACGTATTATGTTATTCATATAATCATGGATCAGATATGCATGTATTTGGACTCTCAGTTGTGCATTAGATATGCATTCTCATTTTGAGAAAACTTACTTTATTAGAATCCTCTATCTTATATTCATGAATCAGCTTCCCATGCATCAGATATGCATGTTCAGTATGTTGTGCTCAGCTTTCAGTCATGCCAGTATGGACCCATGTTTCATTAGTGTATGTCTTGTACGTACTTCATCTTATCATCTCTCCCACTTTAGTTAATTTCCATTCGAGGCCGAATGTTCCCAAGGGGGAGATATTGTAATACCCTGTATGTTTCTAAGCTAGGAGACAAACCATTTTTCCTACCTATGAAACCTCCTATCCTGTGAGTAGCATTTTAGTGCATGACTTAAAATGAGTATCCTAGAGAAAAGATAGCTTAGGATACATTAAGCATGTTCATATGAGTCACTTAAGTTTTAGTATTTGATTTTGCAAGGGTCATCTTTGAATGAGTATAACTTGATGTTAATGTGGTATTTCTGCATATTTATACCCACCAAATTGTATATAATTGAATTATCTTTCCAACGATACCAATTTTGCCGTAATCCAATACCCGAGCAAAAAGTTATGCCTATTTTCGTGAGAGGCAGTAAGCATAGGCGATTGGTTAGGCGCCGCCTAACCCAAGCATAGGCGATGACTTGGGCGCCACCTAAGCCAATTCTAGGTTTCAAAAACACTCCGTCTTGAGTTATTTTAAAGGGAATTAAGTCTTTAAATACTCCTTACACGTCCCTAAACTTAACCCTACGAAATTTATATCTTCTAAACATACTGCAACCCTATTTTCTTCTCAAAGCTCATCATCCAAGAGCACCATAGGATAAAAACAACTAGGGTTCCACAATCAAGCTTGAAGATCAAATTTCAAGGAAATTCCTCCGTCAATCATCAAGAATCTCCCTTCTAAGGTATGCGTAGTGTTCATCTATAGATTCAATTCATTCATAGAGTTCAAGAATCCATCTTTAAAATACAATAACTTGGTTGATTGTGGTGATATGATCATACCCATGTTGATACTTAATTGTTTTTCCTCTTTTTCATTATAAAAGTATGATATCTATATTGTTGAGTGTTGATGATCATGTTGTTGATATTGGGTGATTCCCAATATTGAATCTTCATATGTTTTTGTGAATCCATGATATCATATGAGTTGGAAACATGTAACTTTGGTTGTTCATGATATATAATTTGATGATTTTACCTACGCTTAAGATGTGCATGTAAGGTGTTTGATAAAATGCCTAAGGAACTAGAAATCATGCAATATAGCTAAATTGTGACTAACTGAAGGATTTATGATATACCCTTACATTCCAATGACTTCTATGTTGTTAATGTGCCTTGTAAATGTTGTTAGAATACACATGAACTATTCTTATGAGATTATTCTATGTTTACTTGGAAATCCTACTTGTATGATAACCATGCAATCCACATGAACTTCCATGCTATTAGTATGTGTTGCCAATATGATTATGCAACGAACATGATATTAAGATTGTACAAGTACTTCCATGTGATATGAAATCCTTTCCGTGGAATACATTGTTGATAACCATGCTTAGTATGAGATCCCTACTTATGATATTATAAATTATGGACTCTACTCTTATGATCAAGTCAGTCATGTGTGTCAGTTTCCTTCCATCGAGTCCTGGGGGTACTTGTACCTGAAAAATATAGCTGTGTGCCTAGAACCATGTCATGTTTTCACGATACTCTCAGTCAAGCCATGATATATAGAATTCAGTCAGTCATGTGACTCAGGAAAACTCAAAAATTTTAGTCAATCTCAGTAATCTCAGTAGTCTAGTAATCTCATTAATCTCAGTGCTCAGTAATTTCAACAACCTCAGTATTTACAGTCAGTCTCAGTAATCTCAGTAATCTTAGTGCTCAGTAACTTCAGCAACCTCAGTATTCACAGTCGATCTCAATAATCTCAGTAGTCTAGTAATCTCAGTAATCTCAGTGCTCAGTAACTTCAGCAACCTCAGTATTCACAGTCAATCTCAGTAACTTCAGTACTCTCAGCCAGTCCTCACAACTCCATACATTCCGCCAGTCATTGGAATCCAGTAAACTTAGTTTAGCTCTGCTAAACAGTACTACTAGTATCAGTCCAATTAATCAGTATCAGTTCAGCTAATCAGTATCAGTTCAATTATTCAATTTAGCTTAGTTATTCAGTTCAGTGTCCTTCAGATGGGAGTAGAAGTTAGCACCGATTGAACCCAAGGATGGGAACTCACCCGCCAATTCAGGGTGTGATTCTAAGTAGCAATCCTTTTGTTCCAGAACTACGTAGACAGCGTAGGTTTAGATATCTTAACCCATCAGATTAGGGTTGATGAGGTGGCTTAACCCATCAGTTTAGGGTTCCCACCGTTCTCATTGAGTACCCTCCAGATAAGGGTCACTCACAGCTGTCCTTACTAGTGGTGCAATATTGACACCCTTTTAGTCGGGCTAAAGATTGGACCCCAGCTTAGCCATAATTGCATACACGGGGTATGTCGGTTAAACACTACCTCCCACAATTTCAGTATCAGTCTCAGTAAAAGAACTCAGATAGTTCTTTAGATTTTAGTATATCAAGACTGTCAGATACAGTCAGCTCAAAAATAGAATTAAACTCAGATAGTTTCCTTCAGATTTATGGACTGTCAGATATAGTCACTTATTCTGTCAATCACAAAAGTTATCAGAACTCATGCTATCAGTACTCAGCTTCAGGACTGTTAGATACAGTTAATCAGACCAATTCTTTATAATTCGAACTGTCAGAAACAATCATTCCTTTATCAGTAATATAGTATCAGTCTCCCAGTATTCAGTAATACAATATCAGATCCATCACTTATTAGTGATTTACATATCAATATCAGTAAATATTTGAGCTATGTGTCCCCAAGAGAGTGATTGACACTTTCAGCTTACCAGATATTGTTAAAAAAATCGCCTCAATTACTATTGAACTAGATGTTGAGGTTGAGGTCACTATTGCTAATTCTTAGATCCCAATTTCCTTAGGTAGATGAATTACTCTTTATATGTTTTGGAATTTTGGCCTGCAGACCTCTAGTTTAAAACCTGCTAAAGGTCTAATTCCTTGAGTACCATCAATTCCATGCAAGTAACTTTCCAAATCATGCCTAGTGTGTGGATCTCCAGGATTCAACTTCAAATAGGGAGATTTTGTGGTTTCAATTACTATCTCCTGTCCAATGTCGAAATAGCCAATAGGTGGGTGTAAAATACCCAATAAGTTGTGGACTCTTAAGACTTGAAGGTTTTTCAGTTTGAAAGATGCCTTTTGAAAATTGAGATCACCAACTTTAGGACTTGCAAATACAAAAGCTGTCACGAGGAACTCCTTGCTATTGCTCTTTTTGTTGATGCCATTGAAGGCTCTGTCAACCGCATTCATAGTTGCAAGTAATGCATCTAAGCTATGGATAACCACTATCATAATAACTTCTCCGTCCTTATTTTCCTCGACCATATCTTTTCACTTATTCAAGGACCCAATAAAAAGAACATTAGCATGTATGGTAAAAGAAGTGTTGATCTATAAGATTTATCTTAAGCACTTTTTGACTTACAAGATCAGTTTGATCAGCTTAGAAGTTTAAGAAAACATGCTCTATATTTTAAATGAGATGATCACACACTTCAACAGTTAAATGCAAGTATTAAATTAGTATGTACCTAGTCTCTAGCACTAGCTTGATTAAACTTTGATCGTGGATCCTCAGATGTATAAATACCGTAGAAGCCATGATACACCAATGGTTGAAACAAAGGAAGTAAACCCCTATCACCAAATATTTTTGGTCCCGGGATAAGTAAAAACTGAAGTTCATCAACCCACTCCAGTGTCTGAATTGTTCCTCTCCGAGAAACCACAATATCCCTCCTTCCTAATGTAACTTTACCCTTATTAGTAGCCACAATAATATACCCTCTAAAATTTGATTCTTTATTCCATGCTTCCCTTGACCATGATTTTAGAATAAAAGTATCAAGAAGTGGCATGGATGAGGTTGCATAGATGTATTTAGTTACTTTATACTTCAATAGATTAAGTCCAGCTCTTGCAAAAAGATTTTCCATTGCGTATCTACTAGCTCCTGCATATTTTGATGCCTTATCATCGATGAAGGTGTAGATGAAGGTGTCATAAGTTACATGAGTCAACTCTCTATATTGAATGATGTATTTACGAAGATCAATATGTAATGTGTGTAATAGACCATCCCAATTGTTTTTCCCACTACGTTCTTCCCATTTTCAACCATGCTAGTCATTTTCGTTTCTTCTTTTATACTTTTTTTTCTCTCTTTGTTTTTCCTTGGTTTGTTTATATCGATCAGTTAGCCGAATGTCCTTGCTTGATAGCTGATCTTTTACAGTTGTATTGACACATGTATATGGGTAAAATTTTGTGGGTAAAATTTTGTATAAATTCTTAAATGGGGAAGTAGATGTATCTCTTGCTAAGGCCTTTGAAGAGACACATATAAAGAAAAAATCGGATGGTACAACACAAGATTGGATCGAACCGCGTGCTAAGGCTGCATATCTAAGATATTAACTTTTATATATATTGTTTTATTATTATTCAACTTAGCTTGTTTATATAATGAGAATTATTTTGCATTCAGGAAGGATTTCAAAAAAGAATTAAAGATTGGTGTCAAACCAACCTGCTTCAGAGGATGGTACCATGGTTCAACTATCACCTACTAATATGACTAGAATATGAACAACTGTGGTAGGTGGTTCAAAGAAGGCTTAAACCTACGGGTTTGAAGTTAACTAATCCTCGAGTAGTTCTTCCCCAATGTTGGCCAACTCCACTTTTATTTTGCAAAATACGGAAGAAATGGAAGTGATGAAAAAGAAAATTAAAGAGTTGACGCAATAGAGTGCAGTTAGTGATGCCATATTTGACAAGTTTGCTAAGTTTGAGGTGTTAGTCAAGAAGCATATGCCTCAATTATTTGAGGATGAGAAAGATAGTGAATCAGATGATTTGATTGTAGTTTTTGGTTCTTGTTTATGATTGTGACATGTAGGCTTAAACTATTAGAATTAATGTTTGTTTTGGATTGTGGCGTTTAGACTTAAACTTGTCTTGAAATGTTTAAACTATTTGACTCGCTGTTTGTTTTAGATGTTTCAAAGCGGTTGAATTTTTAAGTTTTGGTTGTATTTGTAATTTTTAAATTTTACTGTGAGAAATACATTAGGTATGCTGTTACTGTTTGTAACATGAGAGGATATTCTGACTACAGTGGTCGGAGTAAAGCAAAATAATTTTATTATTTACCTACTACATCTGTCAAAAAAATAATTATATTATCCTTTTCTGACTATAGTAGTCAAACATAATTTATATATTAAATAATTAATTATTAAACTTTCGACTAAAGTAGTCGAAAACTTTTTATTTATTACATAATTATTAATTACTATTCCGACTACATTAGTCGGAATAGTAATTAATAATTATTTAATAAATAAAAATTTTCCAACTACGTTAGTTAGAAAATGATAATATAATAAATAATTTTTTGTCAAACTTCCAACTAAAGTAGTTGAAAGTTTTTATTTATTAAATAATTGTTAGTTACTATTCCGACTACATTAGCCGAAAACCTTATAATTATTAAGTAATTATTTTTTATTATTTTATTAAACTTTCGACTACACTAGTCAGAATATTATTTTTGGTGAATTATTCTATAATTTAATTTTTGTGACTGTGGTAGTCGAAAATTTCCAACAGTAGTAGTCGAAAATATTTTTTCGACAATTTTTTTTTCTGACTACCACTAAACAGTTGAAAAGTAGTCGAAAATGTCTTATTTTTTGACTACATTCTGACTACATGAGCTGTCGAAAAATAGCAAATTTCTGGTAGTGTCCTATTTGAAGAGTCCACTAAATTTGGATGATCCGATCCGACCCACCCAATTAGGGTTTCAATACTTAGAACCTATGCTAAAGACCAAATTAAAATAACAAAATAATTTCCAATCATTGCAATATAAAATCGTCCACTCTTAACTAATCAAAGAAAGCAAAATCAAGTTTGAAATAGTTACCTACTAATTGCATAATTTAGGATACTCTCTCATTTCCATCTCTGTTTGTCAAATTGGAAGAGAAAAATTTATAAATGTAAATGTTCATATGCTATCAATCTTGAAATTTCTTTTTGAAAACATAGGTTCATGGGAGTAGCATATAATTGATGTTATAAAAAATTTGGTGGGGTGAAGGTTGAGTGATTAAAGGCATATGGGAAGTATGAGTACCCTTTTGTACATGAATTTTGATCAATGTTTGGTCTCGAGTTGGTCTTAAAAGGGTCAAACATCTAGTGTTTTAAATTTTCTAAATGTTAGTGTACTCCATGACACATTTTTGATTGTCGTATTTATAGACAGTCATAGATTGGGTCGTTGTGGGGTACTAGTGTTTATCTTATAAGTGCTTATCACATAAGCATATCCATGATCATCCTATCTTGATACAATCATGGTATGTACTCATTTTGTGTGATATGCTCCTAGTATCATGAGAGTGTTCCTACGATCATAAGCTATGATCATACTTTCATTGCACGATTGTAGAAGTTTTTCATTTGATATATTGTTTCCCAAGTACTTTTAGGGAACCCTTCCTATGATTAGAAAGGTAGGATCATACCTTCATTATGCGATCATAGGAAGGTTCATCTGAGTATAATCCTGCAATTGTTTTTAACACTTTAAATTTAAGTCTAATTGTTTCCAATGCAGGTCCAATGGCACAAAAATCACAGGCCAAGCTGAAGAAGGACATCTTTAAAAGAGAACACCCACGGACACTCCTCTAACCTCGGAGAGTAAGTCCGATAGATCCAGTGAAATCAAGGTTGAGTACTCTACTAGACCTTTGTTTGAACAACACTCTCCTAGGATCACGAAAGGAAAGGCTAAAAACTTGGGAAAGCTAAGGCCAACACATCTACGACATTGGTAGAAGCTGCTACCTCTGTCAACCTTTCCTAGTCTAAAGAGAAAAGGCAAGACTCACATCAAGATGGGGATGATTATGAGGCTACTGATGAGGAGATAAGTTCTTTGATGGGTGGGGACAAACCCAACCTCGAATCCTCAAAAGGTGTTGCTACTGCCTTACTTTAAAGGGGTGTTGACTAACGACATTGGATAGTCCTAGTCTCTCTAGACTACTATATTGTTAGTTATGTTTTTTGTGTAACTTAGAGAAAAATTAGAAAACTCTGGTGTGGTAAAAAAGAGTAAAAAACATAAAACTATTTTTGAGCTTGTTGAAATGATATTCCTCTAAAAATTTATGTTTATGTTTGTGTTTATATTTTTGTTTATGTGTTGTGTTCTTACTTGAACGGTATTCATTTTTTGGATCTCATCATGGCATTAGTATTATTAGTATGATAACCTGGCCAAAATTTGCATAAACCAAATAGGTACTAACTAAAATAGTAGCCGCGATTCGATAGTGTGTATGGATGTACCTAGGTGATATATGTGTGTGGTCTATAACTTGCTCGATTAGTCTCACTTAAGTTATAGGACAGAAGGTTAGGAAAGGATCATAGGCCATTTTTGAAATAGTCCACGAAATGCCTAATAGTCCTACTAAATGAATGCAATATCCATAGAACCCAAATTTGAGCCTAAGGAGAATTTTTTGTGAACTACCCAATTTACCTTCTTGATCTTTACAATGAACTTTCTTTGGCTCTGATCTCTCCTCGGACACTGTGTACCTCAACTCAAGCTGATCTCCTAAGTTGAGGCTCGCTAGCATAAGAGTGCATAAAACAATGGGTATCAAGAAATTATAGTGAAAACAAAAAAAGGGATTTGGGTGAGGTGTTAAAAAAGGAAAGGAAAAAAAAGAAAAAAGAAGTTAAAGAAAATAAAACTGCATTTGAGGTTTGAAAAAAGTGAAGAAAATAAAAAAAGTAGACAAAGTGGAAATCAAAATTAGTGTAGTGAAAAGGAGGTTAGTCACTACATACATATATTTATCATACGTACCCCCAAGCTTAAATTACAAGTCAATAAGGTCCTATGGTAATCCTAATCCAACTGTCTGAAAGCAAGGTATAAAAAGTAAGAGAAAGCCTATGACACCAAATGAGTGTGAGAGATTTGAGTCAGTCCTATTCTTAATGGATTTAGAAGATATTGAGTGATTGAGACTTCTTTGTTGTGAGGGAATACGAGCTATATTCTAGTTGTTGATTGTTTAGGTAGTGTAATTTATTTAATATGTTGGGTCATCTGCTGATAATATAATGCCATGTATTTATCCCTTATGTTATCGTGTTTAGTTTGTGGACACACTATACATATTGATTTTTGAATGATATTGCAGGGTGTTGAACTATGTTTTGGTGTGTGTGTGCAAAAAATTTGGACTACCATAGTATTCTTGGTTTCTCTAGGTTAAGTGTCTTAATAGTTTAGTTTATTTTGTTTGTCTGAGGACATGCAAATATTCTAAGTTTATGATGTTGATGTATCATGAAATTACGGTACTTCAAATGCTTAAAATGGTGAATATTTGCAAGTATAAAGGTGCTTTTATATGGATATGATGGATTTTTGGGTGTTTGTTGGCCAAACAGGTTTGAAAGAGTGCAGTGCTGATTTTGGATTAAATTGGGCATTAGATAATCATAGCCACGATGGTGAGATTTGACCAAGGTCATACTTAGGTATCTTGGAAGAAGTAGAGAAGTGTCTTCCAGATGTTTTTCAGATGAGAGCTTCCCATAATTGTACCTTAATTATACGATCGTACCTGTGATCATATGATAGATGACCTAAAGCCATGCATGTAGAAGTTAAGTGTAAAGAAACTAAAGGGATTAGATCCCATGACCATACATTGAAGTGATAATCGTACTTCGAGGTCATGGGAATGAAGGGCAAAATTGAAGTTTGCAAGAGTTGAAGTTGATCAAACGACTGCATTGTACGGTTGTATGTTAGTACCATAGATTCGTACTGGCAATCTTACCAAGTAAGACCTGAATATGTCAAAGTCCCTGATGAAACCATGAGCAATAAATGAAGATCGTGGTATATAACCATAATCGTACCTTTCTCTCATCTAACTGAGCTTGACCTAAATTTCCTGTCTTGTTTAGGATAAGTTTTGTTTTGTTTATAATACTCTTTTTTTGTCAGTTTACATTCTATTATTATTTTCAAGACATACTATTGGTTTAGAAAATATAAACATTGATTTCTAGTTTTCATATTATTCTTGTAAGGTCATAATTATGATTTATTCTATGAGTTATTCTTGTGTGTTTGCAATTATGAGTAGCTAAACACCACAAATAGGGTTGTGTGAACCATGACGGATTAATGCAGTAGGATTCATAATACAGAGTAATCTTTAATCGCTTTTCATGTGTATTGATTATTCCTTTAGTTTTAAATGCTTTTTGATGGTGGCCAATGTTAGAAGACACCTAATTTGTATTCTGGACAAAAGGATGAATATGGATGGGAAAAAGGGAATAACTAATAGAAATTTGTTGCAATCAACCTCCACTTAATAGTTTGAGCCAATAATACGGGGTAGATATCTGGGATCTAGGATAGGGGTTAGTAACACAGGCTTAGAATAAAAGAAAAATTACCTATGGATATCTCCTAGAGAAGAAAGTATAGTTTTTCAAGGTATACATAACCTATCGATTCTGCATACCGAATATGAGGAGAGATTATAAAGTACCACAAATATATGAAGTTATGATGTTGTTGAGAAACACAGTCCTAGTGCCTCTTTCATATTGACTACAAATACAACAAATCAACAATGTCACTACTGAAACTACTGAATTACTTAATTACAAACCCTCTCTTTTACTGGAAATTGTTATTGATTGACTTTCCATACATATTAATTGATATTTTAACCTATTCCTTGTAGGTTTGACTTCAACCTTGGTTGGGTTCTATATCTGATAGCGACCGGGTTATACTTTACTTAGATGTGAAATTTGGGCGGCATCATGTATGACTGGAAAGACATAAGATTTCCTCTCACTCAAAGTAATCCAAAGAGGAACTATTTTCTTTGGAGATGGCAAGAAGGGATATATTATTGGCGTCGTTAAGATTGGAAAGTAATTTTCTTATTCTATAGAGAATATGTATTGTGTTAATGGACTAAAATACAACCCACTCAGTGTGTCACAAATTTTTTACAATGGAAATAAAATCAAATTCATCTCAAAATGCTATGCTGTAAAAAGACTCAAGACTTGTGAAGTGTCATTAAAAGCTCAAAAGAGCAAGAACTTATACAAAATGACTTAGATTCAATCTCAGTATTTGATCTTACATGTCTGAGTGTCAAAGAACATAATGTAGTAATTTTTCTTTGAAGATTGAGACATGTTAGTCCCTCTCTGCTTAACAAGCTAATCTCAAAGGACTTGGTTCATGGTTTGACTAAAATAAAGCTCTCAAATGGTAAGATATATGGTGAATGTGCAAGAGGAAAGCAAGTTAGATCATCTTTTAAGATCATGAAATAAGTTAGCTCTTAAGGGACTCTAGAGCTTCTTCATATAGATCTATGTGTACCAGTTAGAAATCCCAGTAGAGGAGGCAACCAATTTATTAGAAATCTTAGTAGAGGAGGCAAGAGATTTATTTTTGCAATTTTAGATGATTATTTTAGGTTCACCTGAACTATGATTCTCAAGTCAAAGGATGAGATGTTTTAAGTATTTATCACTTTTGCCAAGCAAGTTCAAGTCATGTTTTAGGAAACTATTACCGGGATTAGATTAGATCATGGTACAGAATTTGAAAATTCTAGGCTTGATGAATTTTGCATGCAAAATAGTAGCAGTCACAACTTCTCATCTCCTTACATTCCTCAGCAAAATAGGGTAGTTGAGAGAAATAATAGAACCCTAACTATGTAAGAATTATGCTGTTTGATGATAATGTTCCTTAAAGCTACTGGGCAGAGGCAGTGAGCACTGCCTATTATGTTTAGAACAAGTGTTTTGTAATACTCTGAAAAATCCAAACCAATGTTAGATCCATGTTTCAAGCTCATGCAAAGTACATTGTAGTTCTTTGGTAGTTTTATGAGTGAGTTTGATGTATATTAAGGCCTCAAATAACTCCCAGCTATTGGAAGAATCAAAATATTCCTTACCGATTGACTTTTTTTAAGGAGAATGTTGATTTAGTTAACTTGAAATAAGCAAATATTTTGATTTACTGAGAATTTTCCAGTTCAAGACCCACCAAATGATAGGAAATTGAATTAGATTTCCAAATATACCAATTTCACCTTAATCCAATACTCGAGTGAGAAGTTATGACACTTTTAGTGAAAAATAGTAGCCCTACGCGATAAGGCCGCATCGCAGTGATAGGCAAAATCACGTTCATCCTTTTTCTAGTGTGTCACCATAGTAAGAACCGTGTCATGCCAAGGGATATTTTCACATTCGTCACTTTCCAGTGAGGCACTGAGATTGGCACCGCGTCGTGCCAAGGTGCCAAATCGGGATTGTCCGTTCAGTAGCGCAATGCGATAGCACCGCATAGCGCTGTAGGGTAAAATAGGGATTGTCAGTTTTCTAGTGGCTCAATGTGATTGCACCGCGTCACGCCAAAGGTCAAATTTGGATTTTCCAGTTCAGTTCTGAGTTTTTAATTTCCAAGGGCATTTAAGTCTTTTCCCTTCACCCCATTCAGTCAAAACATAGGATTTAACTCCCAATAGAGCATTATTTGCTCATTATTCCACAATCCTCTGAAATTAAATTAGCCCTCTTTCAAGAACAAACCCTAGCACTTCAAGATTCAAGATCAGATCTTATGAATTCACCATCAATTCTCCTAAATTCAAAAATCAAGGTATGTTAAGTGTTTATCCATGGGCCTCTTTCACCCATGGAGTCCAAGTATCCAATTCTAAATTCAAAGTTGTGATCTTTACAAGTAATTGTTATTTTAACCATGAATTCCCATGAATTGAAACTCTACACCACGTTTATATGAAATTGTTGTTGTTATTAAACCCCACGTGTTTTAATGATGTTATTTGCTGATTTGATTCATAATTAGTGATGTTGATGTTGAAATCATGCTATTAATACAGGCTTAAAACTATTCCCATGATTAGCTTGCACTATGCATATCAAGTGTTTGATGAAATGCCTAGAAGAATGAATTTTGAATAAATGCTTTCATTTTATGTCCCCAAGGTTTTAGTACTATTTTACTAATATTGCTTTCGAGTCCTGGGGGTTATGAATACCCAAAAACTTAGCTGTTTATCTAGTCTCAGTATCTTCAGAATAGTTTCAGACATGTTATGAGCAATATCAGTTCAGTCAGTCATTATGATCAGTTAAACATAGAACAGTTTAGTATCCCGGGTTAGTTCAGTTGGGAGTAGGATTTAGCACCGAGTGAGTGCAGGGATGGAGGCTTCCCCATCAGTTAGGTAGAGTCATTAGTAGCAGTCCCTATACTCCAAAACTATATTGCCGGCATAGGATATGAGGAGTAACCCATCAGTTCAGGCTTAACTACCTCGCAGGGGTCACCCATCAATTTAGGCTTGATACCCTTAGTCCTTCAGGATAGTATATTAGTGGATTCCCACAGCTAGTGTTAGTACCCATGGCACGGTATTGACACCCTTCCAACTACGGTCACAGGTTGGACCCGATTTTGTTCATTGGGGAATATCGATTAGATGATAGCTCCCATAGTCTTAGTTCAGTATTCAGTATACTTCAGTTCAGGTTTATATTGACCATAACATACAAATATCAGTTATTCAGTTATCATATTTTAGTATTTCAGTTTACAAATAATACTCAGAACATATTTTATGCTTGGTCATGCATTCTCGGTATTTACAGATTTCATACAGTCTATTCAGTACTTTATGTTATTCATTCACAGTTACTACTCCTGTACATAAAACCATGCATATCAGGCTACTTTATTTAGCATACCAATACATTCAAAGTACTAATCGTATACTCATTTCTTGCTCAATGATGTATCATATCATAGGTTCAGACACTCAGTTGCTGGATCGTGCATAGACATTCCAGATTTTTAGCCGTAGCAGTGGTGAGTCCTTATATTTCGAGAACATGGTCTATTTATCTTAGTTATTTAATTAGTTCAGTATTTTCCATTCAGACAGAGTTAGTTGGGGGTTTGTTCCATCAGCTCCACAGTTAGTCAGTAGAGGCTTTTCAGACTAGTACAAATAGTCAGTCAGTTTTGCTATTTTTTTATTAGTTTCAGACAACTGTTTCTAGCTTCATGATCTAGTATTGATTACAATTGCTAAAACCATATGGCTTATCAGTAATTCTTCCGCATATGTTATTATTTTATTTAGTGCTCACAGCAGGTGTTAGCTCATGGATTAGCTTGTGGTCCCTCAGAACTGTAAGCACTGTGTGATACCCAGGGTGTACTTTTGGGGCATTACAAACTTGGTATCAGAGCCTAAGATTTTAAAGTGTCCTAGGAATTCTGAAAGCCGCATCAAGTAGAGTCTTTTGCATAGGTGTGAAGTGCGCCACACTTATGGACAAGAGGCTATGAGGTGTTTTAAGAAAAGTTTTCCTTATTTCAGTGTTCATGTCATGCGTCCATAAGGTGTTTTAAGAAAAGTTTCCCTTATTTCAGTGCTCATGTCATGTGACTGAGCATGAGCTCAGGTTAAAATATTTGTCTAATATATTCTCCCTTTCATTTACTGAACATGCCTCCCAAAAAGACAAATGAAAGAAAAAATATGAACCATCCAACACCTCCGCCCATTCAAGAAGATCCCCTGAACGAGGATGTTTCTCATGTAGAGTTTAGAGCTGTATTCACTACTCTAACTCGCTCTATAACGGCTTAGAATATTTAGCCAACAGCTGTTCCAGCCAACCCAATGGTTAATACCACCGCAGCTAAGATTTGAGACTTTACCCGAATGAATCCTCCTTTATTTTTGGGATCCAAATTTAAAGAGGATCTGTAGGAATTCTTAGACATAGTCTAGAAGGTCACAGTCATTATGGGAAAGACTTCTAGTAAGAGCGCTGAATTGGCTGCTTACCAGTTGTGGGATGTAACACATACCTGGTTTAAGTAGTAGAAAGGGGATAGAGGTGCAAATGTAGGGCTTTTAGAATGGGAGGAGTTTGCTATAGTCTTCTTAGATAGATTCTTCCCGTTGGAGATAAGGGAAGCCAAGCTGTTAGATTTTATCAACTTGAGGCAGCGCAACATAAGTATGAAAGAGTATTCCCTTAAGTTTACTCAGCTAGCTAGGTATGTTCCTCATGTGGTGGCTGATAGTAGGTCTAGGATGAGCAAGTTCATGTTTGGAGTATCTGGTAGTATGAATAAGGAGTGTAGGACTGATATATTATTTAAAGAGATGTACATATCTAGGCTTATGGTCCATGCTCAACATATTGAGGAGCAGAAGAATAAGGAGAAGGAGAGAGAAGAATAAAGCTAGAATAGGTAGCTTTAATTTTACTCAGCCAAAGTTAGAAGGTGGTAACCATCCTCAGTTTTGTCAAAAATCTTTAGTCCCAACTCCATCTTCTACTAGTGCCCCAATACCCAAATTCAGAAATGATAATAGTGATAGAGTGCCAGGCTCTAAGTACCAAGGCAGTGTAAACAGTGGTCGTATAAATCCTCTTTGCTAGAAATATAATAAAAACCATCAGGGTAAGTGTAGAGCAGGCAATGATGTATGCTTTGGGTGTGGCAAGCTAGTCCATCAAATTTGAGAGTGTTGGGTAGTTGCTAAAAAGAGAGGGATTTTTGCCAACAGGGCTAGTCCCATCATTCATCAATTCTAGCCACCGCCTGACTCAGTAGGGTACCGCTTCCAGTGCTACTAGTCGTCAGCATCAGAACATGCTCTATGCACTTCAGTCCTGACAAGATCAGGAAAGTTCTCCTGACGTAGTTACTAGTACATTGTAAGTCTTTCATTTACATATTTATGCTTTACTAGACCCTAGAGCTTTTCCTTCTTTTATAACCCCTTATATAGCTATCAAATTCGGAGTCAGTCTCGAAATCTTTGTAGAGCCTTTCTCAGTGTCTACCCCAGTGGGTAAATCTATTATAGCTCGGCAGGTATACAAGAACTTCCTGGTTACAGTGTCTCAGAAAGTTACTTTAGTTGATCTTATGGAGTTAGAGATGATGGATTTTGACGTCATTCTCGGCATGGATTGGGTCCACTCATGCTACACTTTAGTGGATTACAGAAATAGAGTAGTTTATTTTCAGTTTCTAAATAAACCAGTTCTTGAATGGAGGGGTAGCACTACACGCTTAGGGGTCATCTTGTTTTGTACCTTAGAGAGAGGAAAATAATATCCAAAGGGTGTATTTATCATCTTGAGTCCATTTCAGTAGTGAGGGAGTTTCCAGATATATTCCTTGAAGATCTTCCCGGAGTTTCCTCCGAAAGGGAAACTGACTTCAGAATAGACCTTCTTCCAGATACCCAACCTATCTCTTTTTCTCCATACACAAAGAGTTGAAAGAATAGTTGAAAGATCTCCTAGATAAGGGATTCATCAGGCCCAACATTTCCTCGTAGGGCACACCAGTCCTATTTGTGCTTAAGAAAGACAGTTCTCTTGGACTGTGTATTGACTACCGTCAGTTAAACAAAGTCACAATCAAGAACAAACATCCACTCCCCAGGATTGATGACTTATTCGACCAACTTCAAGGTGCCAGTTATTTTTCTAAGATAGACCTCAGATCCGGCTATCATCAGCTCAGAGTCAGAGAATGTGACATTCTAAAAACAACTTTCAGAACTCGGTATGGTCACTTTGAGTTTCTATTTATGTACTTTGGTCTCACAAATGCCCCAACAGCCTTTATGGACTTGATGAACTGAGTGTTCAAGCAGTACTTGTACATGTTCATCATAGTCTTTATTGATGACATTCTTATCTATTCCCATAGCAAAAATAATCTTTCATACAATCTTAGGATAGTATTGAAAACTTTTAGAGCCCATCAGTTGTTTGCTAAATTCTGTAAGTGGGAATTTGGCTAAGATCAGTAGCTTTCTTTGTCCATATTATTTCTGATGATGGCATTAGAGTTGATCCTCAAATGACCGAAGCAGTGAGAAACTCGCCCAAACCCATCTCTTCTTCAGATATTAGGAGTTTCTTAGGTTTGGCTGGCTATTACTGGTGATTTGTTGAAGGGTTTTAATCTGTTGCGTCCCCTATGTCCGGATTGACTCAAAAGAAAGTTAAGTTTCAGTGGTCAGATTTTTGTGAGAAGAGTTTTCAGGAGTTGAAGACTAGACTCACCACAGACTCAGTTCTGATATTGCCAGATGGTTCAGACAGGTTTGTTGTGTACTGTGATTCTTCTAAAGTTGATTTGGGGTGTGTTTTGATATAAAGGGGTAAGGTTGTGGCCTATGCCTCTAGACAACTTAAGCCCCATGAAACGAATTACCCTACCCATGATCTTGAACTAGCAACTATTGTGTTTGCCTTAAGGATTTGGAGGAACTATTTGTATGGGGTGCATGTTGATGTATTCATAGATCACAAAAACTTGCAGTATGTATTTTTTCAAAAAGCTTTGAACCTCCGCCAGAGAAGATAGTTAGAATTATTGAAAGATTTTGATATGAGTGTTTTGTATCACCTGGGCAAGGCCAATGTAGTGGCAAATACCCTTAGTAGATTGTCTATGGGTAGTGTTGCTCATGTTGAGGATGACAAAAATATGTCAGTTCAGGAAGTTCATCAGCTTGCCAGGTTAGGTGTTCATTTAGTTGATTCAGCTGAGGGTAGCGTTTGAGTTCAAAATAGTTCGGAATCTTCTTTAATTGCTAAAGTGAAAAAAAAAGTAAGATAGGGATCCTAGTTTGGTGAAATTGAAGGAGTTAGTCAGAGATCAGAAAGTAGAGGTTTTATCCCAAGGGGGAGATGATGTGTTGTGTTTCTAGGGTAGACTATGTGTGTCATGTGTTGATGGGTAGAGACAGCGAATTCTTGTAGAAGTGTATGGTGTACAATACTCGATTCATCCAGGATCCACAAAGATGTACTGCGACTTACGGAAAATATATTGGTAGAGTAGGATGAAGAGAGATGTTATAGATTTTGCAGCTAAGTAATCCACTTGTCAATAAGTTAAGATTGAGCATCAGAAGCCTAGTGGGTTTATGCAGGAGTTCAGTATTCCCACTTTGAAGTGAGAGGTAGTGAACATGAATTTTATGATAAGTTTGCCTTGTACTCGTCAGCAGCATGATTCGATTTGGGTCATTATGGACAAGATGACCAAATCAGGCCATTTATTACTAGTCCATACTTCTTATTCAGTCAAGGACTATGCCAAGCTCTATATTAGAGAGTTGGTTAGGTTGCACGATGTTCTGCTATCTATCATTTTAGACAGAGGTACTCAATTTACCTCTCACTTTTGGAAAGCTTTTCAGAAGGGTCTTGGTACCCAAGTTTACCTCAGTACAGCCCTCCACCATCAGACAGATAGTCAGGCAGAGAGGACCATTCAGACCCTTGAGGATATGTTGAGAGCATGTGTTGTTGACTTTAAGGGCTATTGGGACGACCACTTGTCTTTGATTGAGTTTGTGTATAATAACAACTATCATTCCAGTATTCAGATGGCTCCATTTGAGGCTCTTTATGGGAGAAGATGTATATCTTCTATTAGTTGGTTTGAAGTGGACGAGGCTGCGGTGGTGAGGCCTGACTTGGTGTTTGATGCTTTAGAGAAAGTACAGTTGATCAGGGAGAGGCTTAAGACAACCCATAGACGACAAAAATCTTATGCAGATGTGAGGCAAAAGGATCTTGAGTTTGAGATTAGAGATTTTGTTTATCTAAAGATATCTCCCATGAAGAGAGTAATGAGGTTTGGTAAGAAGGGGAAACTTAGTCCCCGTATGTTGACCCTTATAGAATTTTGAGCCGTTTCAAAAAGGTGGCTTATTATCTTGAGTTGCCTGCAGACTTAGCATTAGTGCACCTAGTATTCCATATCAATTTATTGAAGAAGTATATTAGTGACCCAGCTGTAGTTGTTCCCTTAGAAAGCGTAGATGTTTAGAGTAGCCTTTCTTGCAAAGAAATTCCAGTCGAGATACTTGATCGACAAATTCGTAGACTAAGGAATAAAGAAGTTTCCCTAGTCAAAGTTCTTTGGAAGAATCGGTCCGTTGAAGGAGCCACTTGAGAAGTAGAAGCAGATATGTGGACCAAGTACCCTCATCTTTTCTTCGTAAACTCAGATTCAGCTTAAGGTAACAATCTTCTTAAAATTTCTCTTTTCCATGCTCAGTTTCAGCTGCATATCATTCTCATGTCAGTTATGCATTCACAGAATCAGTTCAATCATGTGTCATGTTTCAGACTCAGTCATGTAAGTACATTTTCATCATGTATATTCAGCATGTTACCTAAATTCCTCAGTGCTTTTAGCTTGACCAATCTCATTCGAGGATGAATGATCCCAAGGAGGAGATATTGTAATAACCCAAAAACTCCAAACCAATGTTAGAGCCATGTTTCAAGATCATGCAAAGTGCATTGTAGTTCTTTGGTAGTTTTATGAGTGATTTTGATGTATATTAAGGCCTCAAATAACTCCCAGCTATTAGACGAATCAAAATATTCCTTACCGATTGAATTTGTGAGGAGAATGTTGCTTTAGTTGACTTCAAACAAGCATATCTTTTGATATACTGAGAATTTTCCAGATCAAGACCCACCAAATTATAGGAAATTGAATTATCTTTCCAACGATACCAATTTCGTCTTAATCTAATACTCAGGTGAGAAGTTATGACACTTTTAGCGAAAAATAATAGCCCTACGCAATAAGGCCACGTCATGGTGATAGCCAAAATCACGTTCGTCCTTTTTCCAGTGTGTCACTGCGGTAAGCACCGCGTCACACAAAGGGGCATTTTTGCATTCGTCACTTTCCAGTGAGGCACCGCGATTGGCACCGTGTCGCGCCAATGTGCCAAATCGGGATTGTCCGTTCCAGTGGCGCAACGTGATAGCACCGCATCGCGCCGTAGGGTAAAATGGAAATTGTCAATTTTTGAATGGCTCAACGCGATTGCACCGCATCGCGCAGAAGGTCAAAGTCGGGATAATATAACCTATTAATCAATATGAAGCCTATTGATACCTCTATTAGGAGCTCGTTGAAATTAGACAATAATTAAATCGGTCCCTCTATGAATGAAATAATGTACAGAGAAATTATTGGCTTGCTACTCTATCTTACAACCAGCAGATCTAAAATTATTTTCTGTATTTGGTATGTGTGTAAGGTTCTAATCATGTTCAAATGAGTCATATCTCAAGGTAGCTAAGAGAATCCTCAAATATATCAAAGGAACTCCAAACCTAGTCCTCTTCTATCCATTAGCTGATAATTTTATATTAGTAGGATATGTTGATGCTGACTATGCGGGTACCTGGTGGATAGGAAAAACACTTCCCGGTATGTATTTATTGCTTCCTAGTGTAGTCACCTATTGTGGATTAAGCAATAACATGGAGATTTTAGGATGAAGAATGATTGTGTACCACTCATGTATGATAATCTTAGTTCTCTCAACTTGACTAAGAATGTAGTGCAAAATACGAGGAAACATATTGACATCACACATCACTTTCTAAGAGATAGTACAGATAAATGGATATTTTGCATGAAGTTCCGCAACGTAAAAGATCCAATTTCTGATATTTTCACTAAGCCACTAAGAAACGACTAATTCAAAAAGAACCACTTAAAGCTTGGATTGATAAACCCAAACTAATTCTTCCTGTCACTTGGATATCTCTTATTTGGCTAGAAAATTTATTACAACTATCTAGGTAATAGTACACTTGATCATGTCTAACTTAGTCTCATACCCTTATAGGTATAAACTAATGTTAAAAAAGGAACAACATATAGAAAAGAGACGATAGGAGAAACATATAATAAAAATAGAGATTTCATAGAGTAATCTTCTCCCTCTAAAGGTTAGTTCAACTTGAATTGCTATTGAAAAATTAAAACTTGCACTGCCACATAATACATCTCTGTTCCCACTTATTTGTAATGTTAGCTTATCAGAATAATTACAAGCGTTATCTCATCTTGCTTCTTCACTCAACACATCATTTCAGTCCCTCTCTGTCCTTGAATCACAACCATTTGTCTCTTCTTACAAAGTTCATAGTGCTGTAAGACATCTATTACAAAACTTCTCTCATCTCTCTCAACATTATCAATAATCTGCTATCATATTTGCTCAAGAAACTCCCTTCTCTCAAGAAAATGTCTCAAACCAATTTTCCTTCAAGCCCCTCAAATCTTCTAATGGAAGAACAGTCTCCAACCACTACTATCTGAATCAAAACAACTTCTCTAACTAAGGAGTTATGAAATTCCTTAATGGTAAACTAATATTAGTTCCCTCATTTGACCCATAAATCATTTAAGCCCAAAAAAAATTCTCGTGCTCGATCAACACTCAGATAAACTCCCAGAATATTTACAACAATACTATCAAAGTAGCAGATTTGGAAACTTCGACAGAGGTCTCTTTAATTCGCTCTTTGAAATGATTTCGAACGTACATGAAAGTGTCTCTGTCATAGATAAGGAGGAAATTTATCCTCCTTCGAAGAACGTAAATTAGGTACTTAGTACTGGAATCATCTCAGGTCAAAGTGCTAAAGTAGAAATCTATGAAGAAGAAATCCTAATATTTGAGAAAACTGTTGAAAAACTCTGTGAATAAAGGTTACCTATAGAAAGGGAACTTCTTCGAAGATATTGGCTGCTAGCGATCAACTTATTGCATTTATGGGGAGAAGTGATGATGTGGGAGATGCCTCAGAGTTTGTAGAAAATTCATACATTGTCTCTCCAGTGCTTGAGTCTCTTTACACCCTTCTTTCTTCCAAATATAATGGAACTCCTGTGTCTCATATTGCTCAGGTCCTTAGAGACGACTCTAAGACTAAAAGTGATTAACGACCCCTGAGTTTTAGATTAAATATACAAGACCCTATAGTCCCAAGTCTATAGTTTCTAGTGTGGCTTGTACTGGAGTAATTAGAAATTTATAAAGGAATCCTTGAAGGCAAATGAGGCACAAACAGTTTTAAAAAAAGACAAAAGAAGGACCATAATGGAAGATGATTTATTATTATTGACTGTGATAAATGTTGATGAGGATGGGGAAATAAAAAAGTGGATGTTGGTGTGGCTACAAGTATGGCTAAAAAATGTGAAAAAGTTGTGTCTAGGCCTTTTGAAAAGGAGAGTACAACGGGTTCTAAGAGAAAAAAGGGGCGATGATGCACCAGGTCCATCAAAGATAGCCTCTCAGTTAAAGAAGAGGAAACAAAATAATGAGTTGGACAAAGAGGAACCTAGTACTAAGGAAAAAGGCCAAAAGCCAAAGGTACATATAAAAAGTTGACTCATGCAGAAATTTAAGAGGCTCTAAGGCAACGAATGTTCTTCATGGATGAGTATTTGATATAGACATGAGGGCCTTGGTATAAAAAGTGAAATTTTAAAAATATCTTCATATGTTAGACCAATCTCTCCCTGATTTTCATGCTGAAGAAGTTGTGGAGTTTTATGCTGAGATGGAGTTCTATTCGGAAAATAACAACTTGGTCACACATGTGAAAGAAGTGAAGATCCATTTGGATGAGAAGATGCTTGGTCACATATTAAAGGTACCTACAGATGGTATCAGTTATGTAGAAAATATGAATCTTTAAGAAGTTCCTTGTTGATCTTAGGTGGATTTATACACCTAAGTGTTGTTATCCGACCTTATTTTGCTTAGTTTTGAGGATATCTTGTGTGCATAATTATGTAATCATGGTATAAATGATAATCTAAGTGTTTATTTATGTTTTTGTAGTCTTTAAGGTGTGTTCATAATGTGTTTGGAGTCAAAACACCAAGTTAAAGTTCAAACATAGTTCTCTTAGCTTGAGCTATGTTCCTTTCTAGTTCATCGTGTTGGATTCTATGTTGTTTTGAGCTCTAATTTGTGGTGTTTGATGCTATAGGATGTTTGGTGATTTGATCAAGATGATAAATAGATGTTACAAAATATGGGAAATCAATAATAAAAACCACCACAAAGCTTGGAATGAAAGGACAAATGCATGGAGTGCGATGGAACAAAATCTGGAAAATTTGAACACATTGGCATGCCACACTGCCTAGATGCCAAGTTAAGGGAAAGGAACGCCCTTGGTTGAGTTTTTTTTATGTTAATTCCATTGTTACTATATGATACAAATGTGGAACAGACCCTAGGCCACACGATAAGGGCATGGCACGGTGCTATGATAAAAACGGGCAGCTTTGGTCGACAATAAATAGGACATTTGAACATTAATGTTAACACCTTGGACGACCTTAAGGATTGAAAATACATTGGAAAAGGCTTATTTTAGGGTTTTTAATCCTTCACTTTAGTTTATTATTGGATTTATACATGTATTATTTCATTATGATTCTTGTTATGTCTATGAGTGGCTAAACACCCTTTTCTGGGGTTCAGGCCAAGAACATGAGTACTATTGTTATGAATTGAATTGGTTTTGGTTATTTATACTTATTGGTTGTTTTTTTATTCTTTTATTAACTATTTAACGATTCATAACCCTTATAATATATGCTTGATTCTATCATGAACCCAGAAGGAGGAATGATAGGATAGAACGCGAGATAAACAGAATAGGATCGTAATCTCAATTGAATGAAGTTTTGATTTGCACTTAGTATAGGAATATAACTAAGTGACATATTTGGTTAAATTACGGGATGAAATATGAATATATTTAACTTAGTTCTTGCATCCCCGATCAATGGTGTAGCTATGGGGGCTAAGTTAGATAATTGATTAGAGGTTCGGAAGGCCATAGTCAAAATCTCGACCTTGTGAACCAGCAAACAAGATAGTTAACCTAACCAACAAAGTTCTACAACATAGTATGATTGTTCGTAGTGCCTTATTCCTACATTTCTCCCCTGTTCAAACCTTTAATTTACTGCATTATTTAAGTTTACGTTTAGTTACAACTCTTAAACTCTTGTGGTTATGTTCACACTTGTTTAATCTTAATACTTGAACTAGACTTGGATAGTTGCTTAACACTAGTCCCAATGAGATCGATACTTGGCTATTCATAAGGCTAATATATTATTTAGGTGGACCACGTACACTTGTGTGTGCGCTTGGGCAATACTTGTCATTACAAGTAAGTTGGAAGATGGAAAGTTTGAGCATCTTCTTATAAAACAGATAATGAATGAATATCATATTATGGTGAAATGTGTAAATAAAGTTGTGCTCCTACATTCAGAAAAGAGAAATGTTTCCTTTAAGGTTGATAGGTTCCAACTTGAAGACTTTGTCCTCTTTCAAGCGTATCAACCTTCCTGCACTTATGATGAAGCACATAGATAGGTTGTCAATGTAAACAAAGGCAACTATGGGCTGCCCTATGATTTTCTACTTAACAAAGTAGTTGGGTTCTTCAAGGAACCACTTGTGTAAGACCCCAGATTTTGATCGTTGGAAATTTCTTGAGCTTTGAGCTTACTGCGATGAGTCGTAGGGTGTTATTATGGGTCATAAGAACCCACTCATAGCCTGACCAGTGCGTTTGGCTAAGTTTTTGAATTGATTATGAGTAGATCTCAAAGAGTCATAAAGACTCGTGACGAGTCATCATGTCCCAATCGTAGCCTGACTAGCTTGTTACCCATAACTTTTTATCTTGAATATGACTAGATTCAACGAGTCATAAGGTGGTAATCATAAGGTCAATAGTCTCTATGTCAGGAGACACTGTCTTGACTACGACTAGTAGAGACGATTCATAACAAGTCTTAATGAGTCGTTATGAGACCTGTAGCAACTGGACGATATTTTTCTTAGTCTTTTTGTTGAGGACATTTTAGACATTTCCTTCTTTCTCTAAATATAACTCACGACCTATAAATCCTATTGAGACTTTATTCTCACCCATAAAATAATAAAAATAATCCTTTTCTCTCTCAAATTCTCTTAAGCAAAGCAAGCTATGGTTTCCTCAAGGTTGAGCATCTAGGGGTCAATTCAAGGTTTCTTCTCTATAATTGTGAATATTTCAGGCATGTGACTCTACCCTCAAACTTGTTTTTCTTAAAGCATGATATTTAAATAATTATAGATGTGAAATTAAATGTGGGTTTTGACATGGGTTGAGGGTTACATGGTTGGTTCTTAAATTATTTTTCATGAATTATATGCATTGTTTATGCTTTATTAATGACTTTAAACTTATGGGGTGCATGCGTACGGATAATAAACTAGGGGGTTGTGATTTTCCCCAATTTTGTGAATAATGATAATTGAATTGGCAAAGACCTTAACCCAATATTGTGAAATCGGTTTTGAATATGAGAAATATGCATATTAAACTATTTTTTGAAACTAATTGTATAACATAAGAGGCCTGTTGAAACATAAATGGGTTTGAGTCCCATTTCATTAAATAGGTTTGAGTTTCAATTCATTAAATGGGTTTGAGTCCCAAATAACTAATTACATTAAAGTTATTTTTGGCCGAGGGGTTAGAGTCCTAGTAGGTTAAGTAGTTGACATGGAATGATAATGAACTTACAAGTGATGTTGGTCTGACGATACCAACGGGCTTCCTTAATGCATAATTGATTCATTTAATTGAGAATGTGTACTAAATATTTTAATTGGGCTTAAAATAGGGTTGTATAGCTAGACCGTGAAAGTGACAATCCCAAGAGACCAACACTGGAAACTGCATTTGCCAGTGCGGGGGTCTAAATGGGTTAGGGTTTGAATCCCTTGCCTATGACCAGAGAGGTTCGAGTCCCCCTTATTATATTATTGAGAGGTTTGAGTCCCCCATATCACATACATGATTGGGTGCTTAGGACAACTTAGTATATGATTGGGAGGTTTGAGTCTCCTGTGCATATATATATATAATTATTCTCTAATTCGTACGGCTACACGCACTGGGGCCCGTCTAAGGGTGAGAACTGGGGCCCATATAGCCCGTGGGTACTATTATGATGGTTAAGATACACAATCCAGGTTAAGGTTTTAAATTTCATGCTAAGCCTTGTTCCTTACCCCGACATGTGATATATAAATATGTATGTATTTGCAAAGGGTTATGTACTCTGAATTTGGACTGGTTTTGAATTATTGATTATGGAATTATTTTTGTTCCCTTACCCCTGGGTTATATGCTAGCGCTCAACTAATTAACCATCTATGTTAGCTATATACGAATGCGACGCAAGAATTGGGCATGCTTCTACTTCTCCTGCACAGTGAGTAGTTGATCGTGGGACAATTCATGAGTCAGAATGAAGTAGTGAGCTTCTATACTTCAAAAGTCTTCATTTCATATTGTATATTCTGTATGACATAGACTTTGCTTCTGAGTTATTTTTGGCTATCGTCGGGGGCATGTCCTGAACTTATTAATTTTGGTTTTGTTAGAAGCCTTAGTGGATTACTGTGGACTTGGGTAGTGATGTTGGTTTGTTGTTTTGGCCGGTTATCGGTTATAGGCATGTCTTAAATCCTTTGAGCTTATCTTTATACTATCTTGTTACATGTTCAAAATTCATTTAACGTTGGGGTATGGTGTTCTATTTGGTTAGGTATAGGGGTTGGTCTTTGATCCTCGTTGAACTTGAGATACCCGTCATGGTTAGACCCTGGTTTGGGTCGAAACAAAGTGGTATAAGATCCTAGGTTTGGTGTCATTGAGTGTCCACAAGGGCGTGTCAAGTAGAGTTTCTTTTATGGGTGTGTAGCGCGCCACACTTATATTGTAGAGGCTACGAGGTGTTGACACCCAATTTTGACCACCCGATACTCCTCTTAGGTTGCTATTTTATTAAAATTATTAACTTTTTAACATTTATTTTTTTTACGTATTATTTTGATATCAAATAAATAACGACGTGTTACAATCATGATTTCAAAAATATACAAGTTATTTTATTACTTTTTATTACCATTTTTTATGATTTATTAATTTCAAATATAATATTTTACACAATTTTATCATTTTTTCATAAATATGCGCACTCACATTTTATGACTATATTGTCTATTATTATCATTATTATTATTATTATCGATAATTTTTATAAAAATTTTAGATAACATTAATTTATTTCAACAGGTACATCTTATTTTATTACATTTATTAAACTAGTAGCCACTTTGTCTAATTTCCCTTTCTTGTGTTTAATTTTTAGCCAATTTTTATTCCGATTAATATCAATTTTAGCCAAAATTGAATATCTCTTTGGATCCCTACTTAGATCCCAGTTGGCCTATTTTTTTTAAATGCTCTAATCTCAGCCTTTGGTCAAAGTTGATCCAACAACTGAGATCAATCTCCATCTTTTTCCATTTTAAAAGACAACGAAACCCTAATCCCATTCCAATAAAAAAATAGCCACACCCCTTTATCTCTCTTCATACTCTCTCTATACCTTCTCTTTATCTATCAATGGCTGCCATCACCGGCCCACTACTAAGGTTGAGAAACTCGATGCCACCCTTTCCCATTACCCGCTTCCCTCCATTCACTTTTGTCCACCTCTCATCAACCAGCGTACCCAAACCGATGACCAGTGCTGTCCCTCTATCTGTTTTCTGCCAACTCTCTCCCATTGACGCTGCTCTATCTCCCTCCATAACAGCGAACTCATGGTCGCCGCTGCTGTACAACAACCATGCAGCTGGTGGAACCCCGCCGTCGCCTCGAACCAGCCACCTCCGCCCATCGAGGAACCCCTCCGATAAAGCCACCAACCAATCTATCCACCCCCGGCGTGCCACTACTTCCACCCACGACGGACAATAATCACCTCTTTCCCCGCTCTTTTTTAGTCGATGATTTCATATTTGCCTCACCGAGGGTGATGACCAGTGAGGCACTGACTAACAATTTGTTCGAAAATGTCCAATTAGCTTAGGAATTATTCCAGGTTCTCCCTTATTTATTTTTGTTGTTGTTAATCTTATCTTACTTCTGTGATTGATTAAGCTTGGTTGATGTTTTGATCGGGTTTTTGGGGATTTAAATTTATTAACGCGTTTAGATCGTTATATATCAAAAGCCTTAATTTTTCAAACTGTGATTAGAACTAATTTTACATGAAGTTGCGAATGTACCCATAATTTGTCGAATTCATTAATCATTGTCATTTGTCACAATTTTGGGTATGCTGGTGATTATTGTTACTGTTGTTTACTTAAAGTTCATAATCCTTGTGATTGTTGTTAAGTGATGATTATATCATTTTAAATTATCTGGTTTCCCTATAAATGGCTTGGCAATACAATTTTCATTCCTCTGATTTGAATATTTGATCCTCATATTTTACAATTTCATTGACTGAATATCTTTTTCCTTTTTGGTTTGACGGATTCTACTAAATGGTTGTCATTGATTCCCACACTTCTGAAAAGATTTTTCTAAACTAGTATTCTCCTTTTTTTTTTTTTGGCTAATTGCTTTAATTTGCGAGCATGTTAGAAAAGAAATTTGGATTGATTGATATTTTTCCTTCCTTTTATTTATTTATACTAATTATATTATTAAGTGTGATCTTTATATTTAAGGGAAATTTTGTTGATTGATTACATCAAATATTCTCTCTGTTGATTGATACCTCTCTTCTTTTTATGCTTAGACTGATTTTAAATTACTTGACTCATATAAGTGTGATATTTATTGTAGACACCTAATTTTGTCCCTCCCAAAGTTCAATTTTATTTATTTTTAGCTCACCTTGCCACGTACCCTCACCCATTCTAGACTTTTCGCACAAAAATACTAAAAATAATAACAAATTTCAATAAATCTTAAAATATTCCCTTATCGTAACAAACTTTATCTTAACCAATTCACCTACCTCACCACCCACACCCCTACCTTCACCTACCCCTACCCCTACCCCTACCCCTACCTTGCCATATGTTCTTCACCTTTAACCCCACTCACGTTTTCCTCATCCTTTTCCATAACAGAATTGACAAAAAGAGAAGAACAAACTTAAATAAGGGCCCCACGGGAATTCTCTATAAGATATACACACAATTTTCCATTGGGGGCCCCCGTAGCAGTATACACGCCATTTTTATATACAATAGAGAATCACACACCTAGGGGATACGCACAGAACCCACACACTCCCTATTTTTTTCCTTTTCTTCTTCACAGAGAACACAATACACACTACGGACTACTCCTTTTTCCAATTTCTCTACTTACGCATATACACCTCACAGAACACCATCACCTTCTCTTTTCTTGAATTCCATTGACGCATAGCTTTACTTGGAAGAATAGATAAGACTAGATAACAAATAGGGGAATTTTTGCTTTTCTTCCTCACTGGGCACAATTAACACCACAACAACCATTTTACACTCATCTTCTCCACCACAAACGCACATACAGATCACTACACACAGGAAGATGGTGAGAAGAGAGTGAGAGGTCGAGAGAAAGAGAGAAGACAAGGGCGAGGCTCATAAGAGTTCTGGCGATGAGATTATTTCTGGAATCTCTATCGAAAGACACCATCCATTATGGTTTTTTGTTGGCACGACAACATCATCATCGAAACTACGTCAGAAATGACGACGACTCATTGAAATAACCCAACCAGCACCAAAATCCCCAGAAATCTCATTGTTGTTGTTGAGCTTTAAGGAAAGTCCATCCAGAAATAGTATCCGATTAGCTCGTTAGTCCTAAACCATCCATTTGGGTTGATTCTGGTGAGGTCTCACCAGAAATCGTCACACGGGTTGTTGGTTTTGGGTTATTGTATCTATTTTTTATGATTTTTGTTCGAATGGGTAAAAAATAGAGTAAAAAGTAAAATACCAAGGCTTGGTTTAGTTGTTGGGATTGAATCAAGGTTCATTGGATTGGACTCTACCGATTTTAATTGGAATACTACATCAAATTTAAAAGTGAAATTGAGGCCCAATTCTATCTTTTTTTCCTTTAATTTTACGTAATCGTGATTGATTGGTATGTTTGAATATTGATCGTATATTGGTTGATGTTGGATTTGAATGTGGAAACTTGAATTGGTAGTCAAAGAATTGATTAATTATTTTGAGAATTAATGCGGGAAGGGATTGGTCTCTGTAATTCCCTGTACTTCTACCTAGCTTGAAATCATCCCAAGAATATTAGAAACTTACTTTGAAAGATGAATCCATTTTTTACACATGAAATTTTTAAGATTTTCACTTTTTGTTGATTGGAAAATTGAATTACCTTTCCAACGATACAAATTTTGTCCAAATTTGTTATCAGAGTAAAAAGTTATGGATATTTTATCGAGAGCTGTCAGAACCGCCCAGGTGTGACGGGCAGGTTGATGGACCATTGATCTAGCGATGGACCGTCGCCTAGACCATCGCAGCTAAGGCAGTAAGTCAGTCTTCTAACTAAGGTGCGACAGACAGGTTGATAGACCGTCGAACTTGCAATGGACCATTGGCCAAGCCGTTGCTACTAAGGTAGTGAGTCCCTATTCTGGCCTAGGTTCGACTGTCAGAACGATGGACCATCGAGCCAGCGATGGACCGTCGCAGGTCCCGTTCAGCAATTTAAAGTCATTTTCAAAAGGGTATTTGGGTTTTTTCCCACTTGTTTTAACCCCTAATTATATCAGACCATTGCCCATAACTTTATTATTCATCTATAACATTAAATTAGGGTTTCTCTCCAAGATCAATCCTCAAGAACAAGAAAACCCTAGGAGTTTAATTGCAATTCAAGAATTTAAGTTTTCCTTCATCCATCTTCGAGAAATCACAACTCAAGTATGTCATGTGTTCATTCATGGGTCCCTTTCACTCATAAAGCTCAAGAATCTCTTTTCAAAATCCAAGATTTATGTATATATGAATGTTCATGATTTAAATTGAATTGAAATTCATGTTTATGGTGCTGTGGGGTTTTGATTCATGTTTGAAATTATATACTCCAATGATAGACCCTAGGATGTGGTGATTTGCATAGTAATCATGATAAACCCTTAAATTTACACGTTGATTGATGTGTCCATGATTATTAGTTGTGTTGATGATCGTATAACCAAAGCATGCTCCCTATGTGTTCGATTAAATGCCTACGTGAAGTAAAAGTGTCACACTAGTATGATAATATAAAATCCCCATTTATGTACAAGTTTATGCATGTCAAGTGTTTGATGAAATGTCTTAGTCAATGAGTTATGGATATATGTGTGGCCATTGTGGTGCTTTTGAACTTGTACTTCATGAATTCTCCAACTTATTGTATTATGGATTATGATGTTGGTCATGTATTCAAGAAAGTCATGCTTTGTTAGTTTCATGCTATCGAGTCCTGGGGGTACTTGTATCCGATAATTTGTTATATGCCTAGAGCCAGTGTCATGTTTTCAAGATATTCTCAGTCGAGCCATGTTCATAGAAATTTAGCCAGTCATGTGACTCAAAAAAATTCAGTAAATTCAGTAATCTCAGAAACCTTAGAAATTCAGTAATCTCAGTAGTATTCCATTAGTCAGCAGAACTCAGTTAACTTAGTCTAGTCTGTTCAGTGTCTATCCAGATGGGAGTGGAAATTAACACCAAGCGAACCCAAGGATAAGAACCCACCTGTTATATGAGGGTGTAATTCTTAGAAGCAATCCTTACGTTCTAGAACTATGTAGCCAGCATAGATTGAGACATCATAGCCTATTATATGAGGGTAGATGAGGTGGCTTAACCTGTTATATGAGGGTTCCTACTATTCTCACTAGAGTCACCTGTTATATGAGGGTTACTCACAGATTATCCTTGACAGTGGCATGGTATTGATACCCTTCTAATTGGGGTTACAGATTGGACCCCAACTCAGCTATATTGCATTATTTGGGGCATGTCGGTTAGATGACTACTTTCCACAGTTTTAGTACAGAATGAGGACTTTCAGATACAGTCATTAAATCTCAGTAATAGAACTTAGATAGTTCTATAGGATTCAGGACTGTCAGATATATTCAACTTAGAACAGTACAAAACTCAGCTAGTTCTATTAGAACCTAGGCTGTCAGATACAATCGTTCAATATCAGGTTTTTTTAGTTATACTGATATCAGTATCTCATATTATTAGTACTCAGACTCAGTAATCATGTTATCACAAACTTAGTTATGGTCATTATGTATTCATGTATGTATTCTCACGTTCATGTTATCCAGTCAGTTAGTATAGTTCATGCATGTGAACCCTTTGCATTTAGCCTACCTTACATGCATACCAGTACATTCAAATGTACTGACACATTTGTGCTATGGTGTTTTATACCATAGGTTCAGAAGCATCAGTAGCATTCCAGTCTCAGTAGTCAGAGTTAGAGTGAGTCCTCATCCTTTGAGGACATGACCATTACTTTATTATCTCATTAATTAATTTATTAGTTAGAGTTAGTTGGGGACATGTTCCATCAACTCTTTATTTAGACAGTTAAGTAAGTTAGAGGTTTTTCAGACTACAGTATGTTTAGACAGTTTATTTCAGTTGTTTTGGGTATTTCATACCCCGTCCATATGTTATGTTTTATTAGTTATGTTACAGTTTTGAACCTTATGGCCTTACAACCTTTATTTCCGTATTTATAGAGTATATTATGTAGTGTTCAGGTACAGATATCAGTCATGGGTTAGATTATGGTCCTTCGGGGTCATGAGCACCATGTAGCATTTTAGGTACCAAATTTGAGGCATTACAGTCTCAATAAAAGCAAATTTGGATAAATTTTAATTCATTGATGTTGAACATGATAGAATCATGATAGGTCAAGCCGTGTAGGCAAATATTAGGTTCGGGTAGGAAAATTTAGAACTTGTGGATTGTTGAAGGTTGAAAATATTCGTTGAATGGTTTTATTTTATGAATTTGGATCAATTGTATTCATTCGCAGGGGAATGCCCCCATGTCACATTTGTATTTATTAACCAGGGAATGCCCCGACGTATCATGTACTCGTCGGACATCCGTGATGAAGGCCCAAAGCCTCGGGTAAGGCATTAGAGCGTAGTTTAGGATTAGTGTAGGTTAGCGTAGGTTTACTTTTCAGTACCTTTTTATTTCAGGTTGTAATAATTGAACTGGGCACTATATTTTTGGACTACTTTTATTTTGTTTGTTTGATTTGATTATTTTTGTGTGTTTTTGTGTGGTGTATACATTTTTAGTGTCAAAATTAGTTGATACACTTCACCAAGCGACCATGGTCAAACCACGGGATCTAGGAGTTCCTAACCTTCCCCTCGGTCAACAGAATTCCTTAGCTAGCATCTCTGCTCGCGGATTAGTTTTAAAGAGTCAAAACCATTTTGAAAAAGCTTATCAAAGGGTGACTTGGCACACCCGATTTATGCCAAGTGGCGATTTTGAGTTTTGAATGTAAATAATCCTTTTCGAAATAAATCTTCATTTTTGTCACTTTAATAATAAAACCCTTTCAAACCTTAAAATAATATCTTTTTGGTTAAAAAAAGGATGTGACAGCTCTGGCGACTCTGCTGGGGACCTTTTGTTTTTAGAATTCGAGCTTATTTTAGAGTTATATCGGCTTAGTTTGGCATTATGAGTGTATAAACATTTTTTGTGTTATCGTTTGTTGTTTATTTTATCAATGTTGAGTGCCTACGTGCTACGTGTTTATAGTTTTTCTCTTTTGTGTTACCGCTTTATATCTGGGATCATGTGTATAACCCAATTCAATTCTTTCTGCAATAAGTCCTGGATTACACGCCGTGCGCACGAACTCTTGTTGAGTCACCCTTATTTTAGGAGGGGGAGCCATCGGATGTATAGAGTAGGTGGAAAGCAAAGCAGCCACTATCAAAAATATGCTACCCCAAACAACCTTGTTATTGAACCCCAATGTAAGTCAGCCTTTAGGTCATGCTTATATACATAATATTGAGACCTAGCGGGGACCACTTGGTCCTTTGTAGGAGATTCACCTCTAAAGCATCCCTATGTGCTAAATATTGCATCTCTAAGGGTATCGTGGTCATTTGACGAACCGATTTGGGGGAAAGCATGTGTTAGAAGTAAAGTGTGTAGGTAATAAAAAATCAAAAAAGAAGAGAGAAAAAAAAATGAGTCAAAAAAAGAGAGTTTCGTAGTTTATTTTTAGAGTTCTTTATGGCATTTGTTCTTCACAACCCCAAAATCTAAAAAGGTTTTTTCACCTATTGCACTCATTTGTCAAAAACAAAAACATCAAAAAGATTTTCCTTTTGTCCTTTAGTAAGCATTCACAATTTGAAAACTCCAATTTTTTTTTTCAATAGGAGCTTTTTATAAAAATAAAATTCAAAATATGGTAGAAGTTTTGTACATCTTTTATAATGAAAATACCAAAAAGATTTTTTTTAATAGTTGGTGGTGTTAGTTTTATGTGAACTGTCAAATTGAAAACCCCAAAAAAATTTATTTTCATCGTTGTAGTCATGTCTCTCAAGTCAAGGTTTAGTTTGTTCTTTAATCCTTAATTGTCCAATCTGGACAAACTATGCACCCCTAATTCTCCTCTATTGGGAGTGAGATACATAGACAGCCTTTCCAGGTTCGGGGATCTTATTTCAAAAAAATCCAAAAAAGATTTTCTTCACTCTTTATTAGAGTAGTTGTTTCATATACATCTTTAAAAGAAAACAACAAAAAAGATTTTCCTTTAATAGGTTCAAGTTTTGTTTTCGTATGAAATTCAAAATCTAAAATCCAAAAATATTTTCTTAGGTAATCATAGATTCCATTTTGTATAGGAGTCTGAAAAATTCAAACAGATTTTCTTCACTCTTCCTTTAGAGTAGGTGTTTCATATACATCTTTAAAATAAAACTACAAAAAGATTTTTCTATATTAGTTTCAAGTATCATTTTCGTAGGAAATTCAAAATCGAAAACCCAAAAAGATTTTCTTTGGGAATCATAGGTGTCATTTTGTATAGGGATTTTCAAAGCTGAAAAACTCAAAAAGATTTTCGTCAATTCTTTTGACAATTTGTTGTTTTCTTTTCTTTTAAAGTTTCAAGAAAAAGAAAAAAGAAAGGAAAAAGAGTTTAATTAGCCATTTTGGCAAAACTTCACGAACTACGCTCACCTGATTCTCCTCTTTCGGGAGTGAGATATGTAGGCGCCCTTATTGGGTTCAGTGATCTTTCCAGAAGAAAAGAAGAAAAAAAGTTTTGAAAAAGTGTTGCACTCTAACATATTTGTCATCTCTTGTCCAGTTAGTTTAAGGTGGTTTGTTTGTGGTATTTTGGCTGGTCCTCCATATTGCACCAAGTCATAGAGGAAGTTATGGCCAACAAAGATACTGAGTTTGTTGTCACTAATCAGATAGGGAGTTCGGGGAATGAGAATTTAGGAGTTAATGAAGAGATTCAGAAATTAAGGCAGCAAATATTAGAAATGCATCGAGCTTGGGCTAAAGGGTTGCCACCTTCTCCATTTCCCACCGATAATTTGAAATATCTTTCTAGCTTGCCTCCCGTGTCGCATGAAAAAATTTCTATTTTTGTTGACACGCCACAATATTTATCAGAGACTACTCCGGGGCAACTCTATCCAAACACTTCAAATATTTCTCTCAAAGATCCTCAATACAAAACTACCACATACTTGGCTCCACCTATTGTTCATGTTTTTACAGCACCACCCCCACCCGAAGCTCCTACTTTTGAGGTTTATCCACTGATTTTACCTCCCTACTCTACAAGAGAGCCTGTATTGAATACTTCTGCTGATCAACATCATGCTATTGAGCCTACATTTTATTCGACTGGTCCTTATGGCTACACTCAACTACCTGAATTTTTTCTTAACACTGAGAAGCCTATTGTAACAGAAGAACAAGAGAAAATGACTAAAAAAATTGAGAAGTTTGGAACTGGCTATGAAAAACCTCTAAGGACTTGGGGGGGGTGGTACATGTTTTTAGGTGTTCATCTCCCTTTTGGTTTTAAAATGCCAAAGTTTGAGAAGTATGATGGACATGGCAATCCTATAGAACATTTGAGACATTATTACGACCAACTATGGGGTGCTTGAGGGAAGGAAGAATTATTCATGGCATATTTCGGTGAGACTATTTCTGGTCTAGCCTTAGAGTAGTTTATTGATTAGGATATTGATAGGTGGAACAGTTGGGATGATCTAGCTAATGAATTTGTGCAACAATTCTAATACAATATTGATTTGATTCCAGACGAGAAATCCCTAACTAATTTGAAGAAAAAAAGTACTGAAAGTTTCAAAGAGTATGGGATTAGATGGCGTGAACAAGCTGCTAGGGTAAAACCACCAATGAAAGAAAGTAAGATAGTGGAGTTATTTATTCAAATGCAGGATGAAACATATTATCAGCACTTGTTATCTACATTAAGCAAGCCATTTATTGATGTCCTCAAAATAGGGGAGATGACAGAGGATGGAATTAACACCGGTCACATTGTGAGTTTTGCAACATTGAAAGCAACTACTCAAGCAATTCAAAAGGGTTTAGGAAGTGTTGAAGGGAAGAACAATAAGGAAGATGTATCTGCTATTATAGTTGGATAGCGGGCATAGTCAAGAAGACTACGTCGTCGTTACCCTCAGGCTCAAACCCAAGTTCATGCCTAAGCTCCACAGAATCACTCCGAAAATCCATTATACTCTATTCCTCCACCTCCATATCCAGTATATAATTTACAACCATATGTTCAATCCCCTTCTTACCCATAATGGCATGCACCAACTCCTTAGAGTCATCGTCAAACTCCACAAACATACCAAAGCCCTTCTAGGCTAGATTTTTGGTCCAAGCCAAATAATGAAATAAGGTAGAAGTTAAGGGATAGCTTTACACCAATTGGAGAGTCATATGCCAGTTTATTCCAGAGATTGGTATAGCGGGGCATAATCACTCCTCTCTTTGGGTATACTTCTGACCTGCATTCTAGAAGCTTTGATCCTAATGTACGATGTGCATATCATTCTGATGTTCAGGGTCATATTATTGAAGATTGCCGTTCTTTGAAAAGAGAAATTGAAAAGATGATTCAATTATGACTCTAGTTATGCTGATATGCAAATCAGTGGCTAAGATGTCAGGCTGATCAATTGAGAAGTCACCTCTCTCCCTACTAAGAAGAGGTCTGGTAGTGTGTTTTATTTTATTTTTTGTTATTCAAATTATTTCAGGGTTGTAGTTTGGGATCTATCTTGTTTTGTCCCTTTGTTGTTATGTTCAAACTCTTCTATCTTTCATTTTAATTGAATGGAGTGTTCCTTTTTCCTTTGTGTTTTAAATTTGTGTTGTTTGTTTGTTTTCTTTACATAGAAAATTTTTTGTTGATTCTAGTGATATGACAAGCTAGTGAAATTTTCAGCCAAATCATGAAATCCAGTTTAAGCATGGACATTGAATCAGAGGGTTAAAGTTAGAAAAAGAGAGCATCTAAGAAAATAGGTAGAGTGTTGAGACATTTGATGACAAGTTAAAACCTTCTTTGAAAATTATGGCACTTATTTTAAGAATCACAAGAATACCTTGGTCATCAATTGAAAGACAGGGCGCTCAATTAGGTCAAATACTGGCTGCGTAAATAGAAAGAAAATCATCTCCATAAAATCATGAGTCATTCAATGTGAGGAATGTACAATAAAAGTGGATTTGTAGCACAGAAGAAGTAGTGACGCACAGACTCCGTCAAATTTAATGCTTAAAAAAATGTCACAAATGATCTTCATCTCTCACTTTCATATTGCATGAGATGTACTTGCATTTTCAGGGATTGATATGAAGAAGACATTTCTTTTCTACTGTCCAAACATTGTGTCATTCTTTGTTTACCCCATTTGAGATTTAGTTCTATTTTCTTTCATACCCCTCTTTTGGAATCAAGATAGAGTCAACAAAGCTCAAAAGAAAGGGTGTCGAGTAAAATAGTAGAGTCAGAAAAGTTTCAAAAAAAAGAAGAGAGAAAAAATGTGTCCAAAAAGAAAGAAAAGAAGAGTGTCAAGAAAAATAAAGTCAAAAAGTCCCAAAGAGAAAAAGAGTCAACAAAATAAAAAAAATTAGAATCAAGTGAAAGAACAAGCTGGCAGAGCTATGCATGACCTGATTTTCCTCTCTTGGGGTGAGATACGTAGGCTGCGCTAGTCAAGGCTTAGTCCAACCAAATAAACAATTTAGAATTGCCCAGTCAAAGAAACTAGGCATGATTTAATCCTTATTGTTTGAGTCAATTCCAAAAGTTGTAAGTCCCACCTCACCTCAAGTGTCATTTGGGCCTCATGTCATCCTTTCTTTCTAACCCTATCTAAAAACTAAGTTACAACCAAAGAAATACCTTTAGATTAATCTTTGAGAATTTTAAGGCTAAGCATGAAATGGATATGATGATGCATTTTGGGAACTACTTGTCTTCCTCAGCATAGGGTATCAAGAGAGAGATAAAAATAAGAGAGCCTTATTGGTGAAAATCCTCATGGGAACCATAAGATGATGGTAAGTTGAGTGAGATAAAAATTAGAGTCTTATTGGTAAAAACTATCACAGGCACTGTAAGATGACTGCGAGTTGAGAAAAATGAAAATAAGAGAGTCTCAATGGTGAAAAACCCTCACAAACACCATAAGACAATGGTGAACTGAGAAAAAGAAAATGAGAGAGACTTGTTGGAAAAAGCCCTTCAGGGTGTCACTAGCCGAATGAGGTCTTAAATGCAATTGACCTAAGGAAACAACTTAGTTCCAAGGCCATTAACTCAACAACAATTGGTAAAAAGTTTGGATGAAAAAATCAGGCAACTTAATCCAAAATGCATGGAATAATTATTAGAGTTGACTATCTTTGCTAGATAAATTTTTTATTTCTTTGTTTCAAATGGGGACATTCATTTTCTTTCCTGTCTTCTCTTTATTTTTATTTTATTTTCTTAAGTCAGTTGTCAAAATAAAAATCATTGTCATTTTTCTCTTGTCTTTGAGTCAAGTCCATATCAAAACAAGTGAGCAAAGATTTCAAAACTGGCTACCAGCTTCTTCAATTGCACAAAGCAACACAAAAGGCCAACACATGAAAGAGACATGATTGTGAGCCAAAATAAGGCATGAAGAAAGTTTTATCAACAGACAAGTCTGGGAACTTACGAAAATATCAAGGTTCAAAGGGTTTATCTGAGAAGCATGGCAAAGCAGAAATACTGTGTTTGTTTCAGAGTTACTCTTAATAATCTGAGTTTGGATAAATAATGCAGTGAGTTAATGACACATACTAAAGGTTGAAAGCAAGATTAAATGTGACAGAGGAAAGAGCGATTGCCACAAAAGGCAAAGCCATAAACCAGCCACCATGTTTTTAAACTAACAAGTTTTCTTTGTATGAAACAAGAACACATGTTACCTTCGAATTAAGGATTTCAAATCCTAAACATCAAAGACCATAATATTCTCACTTCTACAAATGTGAGAGGCAATGTTGCTGCTCAGATTTATTATTCAAAACTATGGTAAAACTCATAATCCAATATCTCTAGGAGACACACTTCCTTGTTTAGGTAATTCAATCGGCATTTGTAAGGAGATGCACTTCCTTATTTAGGTAATTCAAGCAATATTTGTAAGGAGATGCTCTTCCTTATTTGGGTAATTCAAGCAACATTTGTAAGGAGACGCACTTCCTTGTTTGGACAATTCAAGTAACATTTGTAAGGAGACACACTTCCTTATTTAGGTAATTCAAGAAATATTTATAAGAAGACGGACTTCCTTGTTTGGGTAAGTTAAGCAGTATTTGTAAAGAGACGCATTTCCTTGTTCGTGTAATTCAAATGACATTTGTAAGGAGACACACATCCTTGTTTGGGTAATTCAAACGGAATTTGTAAGGAGACGCACATCCTTGTTCGGGTAATTCAAGCAGTATCTGTAAGGAGAAGCATTTTCTTGTTTGGGTAATTTAAGCAGCATTTTTAAGGAGATGCACTTCTTTGTTTGGGTAATTTAAGTGGCATTTTTAAGGAGCCGCACTTTCTGGTTTTGATAATTTAAGTGACATTTTTAGGGAGACACACTTTCTTGTTTGGGTAATTCAAGCGGCATTTGTAAGGAGATTCACTTCCTTATTTTGATAATTCAAGTAGCATTGGTAAAGATAGACACTTCCTTATTTTTATAATTCAAGCAACATTGATAAGGAGATGCACTTCCTTGATTGGGTAATTCGAATTTTGCTTTTTAGGTGATACACTTCCTAACTTAAGTCTTGATTCCTAGTAGATGTACTTCCTAGTTGAGTCAGTCCACTTGATTCGTAGTATATGTACTTCCTGATTGAGTCAGTCCACTTGATTCCTAGTAGATGTACTTCCTGGTTGAGTCAGTCTCTTTGATTCCTTGTAGATGTACTTCTTAGTTGAGTCCCCTTGATTCCTAGTAGATGTACTTCCTGGTTGAGTCAATCCCCTTGATTCCTAGTAGATGTACTTCCTGGTTGAGTCAGTCCCCTTGATTTCTAGTAGATATCCTTCCTAGTGGAGTCAGTCCCCTTGATTTCTAGAAAATGCACTTTTTAGTCCAGTCATTGCACTTAACCCTTAGGAGATACACTTCCTTGCTAGTTTTCATTTGTCAGGTGGCACACTTTTTAACTTAAACTTGTACCTCTAGAAGATGCACTTTCTAATCAGAATTTCTCACTTTAATTCTTAGGAGACGCACTTCCTAGTCTTGGTCATTCAGTTTTATTCTCAAGAGATGTATTTCTTGGCCAGAGTCTTGATTCATCATTGCAACATGTAAGTAGGTATGATGTGACTTTCCTAAAAGTCTTTTGATGATAAACTGGGGAAAAAAAATTTAATTTCTATTTTTGAAACTTTACTTTGATGGCAAATGGAATTTCTCTTTACTAATAATTTTTGTTTGGAATGATTTTCTTTCTAGTTTTGATGTGATTTCAGGAGCTCACCTGAAGAACAGGGCGAATAAATGGAAAGTCAGCAACAAGGTGAAGAAGTTGAAAGTCAAGAAACAAGGTGAAGAAATTAAAAGTCAATAAATTGAAAAATAGCAAGTCAAGATCCCACCTGGAGAACAGGGTAAAGAAGTTGAAAGTCAAGCAATAAGATGATGAAATTACAAGTCAGGAGCCCGCCTGAAGAACAGGGTGATGAAACTCAAGTCAAAAGTCCAAAAGAAGCTGCATAGATAGGATTTTTATAATTTTATTTATTTTTTAACTTGTAATTTTTATTTTTGATGTAATGACGAAGCCGCAGACCGAAACCTCGAAGGGACCTCACTCGACTCTCCAACTCGGTATAGTCCCTCTCCTTCCATCCCTTGGAGATACCTGTGGCTTGATTCCCTCCTAACTTGAGTAGGTAGGATGTCCTAAGTCAAGACCCAGTTGCCCTTCTTCCTTGTCTCTTTCCTTGAATAATGGTCGGGCTAAAATTTGGTCTTGTTGGCTACTTTTTTGTCTGAAAACACTTTGTGTTTACACCCAAAAAGGGGCATGATGTAGACACTTAATTTTGTCCCTCCCGAAGTTCAATTTTTTTCATTTTTAGCTCACCTTACCATGTACCCTCACCCATTTTACACTTTCCACACAAAAATACATAAAATAATAACAAATTTTAATAAATCTCAAAATATTCCCTTATCCTAACAAACTTTATCTTAACCAACTCACCCATCTCACCACCCACACCCCTACCCTCTCCTACCCTACCCTTAACTCTACCCTACCACGTATTCTCCACCCTTTTCCCCACTCATATTTTCCTTATCCCTTTCCATAAAAGAATTGACGAAAAGAGAAGAACAAATTCAAATAGGGTCCCCACGGAAATTCTCTACAAGATATACACATAATTTTCCATTGGGGAGACCCATAGCAGAATACACACCATTTTTATATACAATAGAGAATCACACACCTAGGGGATACACACAGAATCATGATAGGTCAAGCCGTGTAGGAAAATAGTAGGTTTGAGTAGACAAATTTAGATCTTGTGGATTGTTGAATGTTGAAAATATTCGTTGAATGGTTTTATTTTATGAATTTGGATCAATTGTATTCATTCACCGGGGAATGTCCGAGGTCATATTTGTATTTATTCACTGGGGAATGCCCCGACGTATCATGTACTCGTAGGAAATCCGTGATGAAGGCCCGAAGCATCGGGTAAGCCATTGGAGCGTAGTTCAGGATTAGTGTAGGTTAGTCCAGGTTTACTTTTCAGTACCTTTTTCATTTTGAATTATAATAATTGGACTGGACACTATATTTTTGGACTGCTTTTGTTTTGTTTGTTTGATTGATTGTTTTTATGTATTTTTGTGTGGTTTATACATTTTAATATCAAAATTAGCCGATACACTTTACCGAGCGACCATGGTCAAACCAAGGGATCGAGGGGTGCCTAACACCTTCCTCCGGATCAACAGAATTCCTTAGCCGGAATCTCTGTTCACGGATCAGTTTTAAAGAGTCAAAATCATTTTGAAAAAGGATATCCAAGGGTGACTTGGCACACCCGAATTATGCCAAGTGGCGACTCTGAGTTTTAAATGTAAATAATCCTTTTCGAAACAAATCTTCATTTTTATCACTTTAATAATAAAAACCCTTTAAAACCTTAAAATGATATATTTTTGGTTAAAAAAGGGGTGTGACATTTATCTTTACGAAAAATATCATTGATTGATTACATTAAATATTTTATTTTTCTTTTTTGATTTATTTCTCCATCATGTAAACATCCCTTCCTCATTCTCAAAATAGGGACATCATCAGACTTTCTCCTCTCTTTTACACTTTTGATCTCTACACTCTTTATACTATCTATATTCTCTAGGCTAAAAAGAGTTTAAACATTACTCTCTTACTTTAATTTTTAATTCACATTCTCGAGTTTACTAGCGGTGATCCATGCTTTAGTTTTGTGACATTTGAAAGTTTTACTATTACTGTTTATCATCGAATACAGGTAAATTTTCTATCGACGAATTTTCATAATTACTTGATGACTCTAACTATCTATCTATTTTTCTTTTTTCTATGCCTTCGTTTTATTGCCTCTGTGTTTGAAACCATATTGTGTGTGAACCATATTATGGTGTCCTAGTCTTGCTCTTCTGTACTTGCTTTATTATTTCATGACTAACAGGTACAACTATATGGTTTTGGGATTGGAAGAGTTGCCTTGAGAATTTGAGGAGGGCGACTTATTGTCTTTAGTTTATTTTCTCATTTTTATTATTCATGTGGTCTGTAATTTTGTATAAACGCCTCTGTAAATAATAAAGTTGGGGACTGCTGGGGGAGCGGAGACTTATGTGCTATTTGAAATTATGCAGGCAAACATAACTTAGGTTCATGTTTATGTGATTTTATATGCTTACATGAACCACTTAGGTAAATCTTAACGTAAGGTCCACAATAAATTTATTTTGACATCTAGAAAGAGTTATTAATTTTCGCCTTATTCAATAAGTTTGAATGTGTCAACTTGATTTATAACATTTTTATTCACTTTTGGTATGCTTAACAAAATTTTGGCGTATTTCAAAATAACATTTTTAATAATTAAATTCCAGCATATTATATTTAACATTCAACAGTGTTTTGTTGATTTTCAGCAATAAAAATCATTCTTGTAATAATGCAAAATCAGTTTTCAGCATAATAAAATTTTTTCCGACATCTAGAACTAGTTTCCAACATATTACAACTGATTTTCAGCTATTACATTTATTTTTCTGCATGCATTTTAAATTTCAGCATGTGAAAACTTATTTTTCAGCATGTTTAAAATAAAGTTCCAGCAGCATTTTGTTGAACCATCATCACAAACGTGTATAATATATGTCCTAGAACTCTAATATTAATTCCTACCTTTTGTTACTACTTTACAAAGTATGTAATTGTCTTTTATATAACAAAGTTAATGTTTGTTATTCTCTAATATATTTACTTAACTTTGACATGCCCTTTTAACAAATTGACAACACATTATTTTTACATAAGTAATAATTAGCTTTCACCTAGACATCATGTCTATAAGTTAATTACAATAAATAAATAATTGCTTGCATGCCAATCACTAATCAACTCTTTAATTAACCAAGAGGCCAACTTGAGACATTACATGCTATTTGACGTCCTTTGTGTTTTACGCTTTTTGAGTCCTAGGAAACATAACTTTGTTTGTCTCGATCGCAAATCCAAATTAGAAAAGCCCAATGCCTCTTGGGCGATAAGTGGAATGATAGGTGTTCTAGATGCGTTAGTTTTATCCTTTCCTTTAAATGTGCCTTTAGGTTAACAACTAGCCTAGATGGGGTGGGGAGGGTAGTCATTCGGAAGTGATGATACCTAGAGTCATTACATGATGTTCGACATTGTTACTTGTTTAAGAATGTGGCCAGTGGGTCGGATGATGAATAACAAGTTGGGGCTCTGATCCGAATGAGACCAAAACCTTTCTATGTTTGATTTTCTGAATTCATTTTTTTATATTTCCTTCACATGCTTATTTGGTTGGGGTAGTTTAGGTTTTTAATTTAATAAATATTTCTATTATAAATTGCTTTACCTTCTCTCTCCTCATTTGTCTACTTTACAGTATTTGTTGTCTTATTTTTTTATTCACCTAGTTAATAATTAGAAATAAATAAAGAATATTTGTTTATTAATTACTTTGCCAATTAGTAAACATTAAGTTAATAATAGGTGATCTTTTTTTTTTATCACATAGAATTCCCACGTAAAATTGAATTTGGCTGGGAACCACCTTTGTAGACCTCGAAAGGTGCTTAACACCTTTCTTTCTAGGTAATTTGAACCCTTACTCAAATCTCTGGTTAACTAAGACTGAATAACAAAAGAGGTTCGTATTTAGCCTAGACCGGTGTCCTAACTCACCTTAATACATTAGGTGGCGACTCTTCACACTTCCTTAAATAATCCCAAAAAGAGTTTGTCATGTCGAATCTCGCTTTTCGTGAGAAAAATAAGGCGCGACAGAATGACGACTTTGCTAGGGATCTTAGGTTCTAACCATTACAAGTTTGTATTTTATGTGGGATTTTAATACTTTCTTTATTTTATTCTCATGATCACCTTGCTCTTTTCCCTTTTGTTGGTTATGTATTTTCTACATGTTGATATTTTCCTTGTCCCTTTCCCTTTTATTATTTATTTTAATCGTGATTTATTTTTCACATGTTAGTCTTTTCTCATTTTTCTTTTATGTATTATTCATATTTCTCCATGTCTATCCCTTTCCCATTTTCCCATTTTGTTGGCTATGTGCTTTAATGTTTATTTACTTTCATATTTCTAAACATGTTATTATATTTTGCGATGTGCTATGTGGTACTGCTTTATATAACTAGAATTCCGATCATACTTTCCTCCACTTGGAACCTCTTTTTTTTTTTTTTACAAACGGTTGCATGGGTACACAGGCGTTCTTTCCTAAAACACTCTTCGTGAAATGCCTTGTGGATCGGTCGATTAGCGGTGTGTCAACAGTCACAAGTTTTTCCACTCTCGAGTTGTCCACTCGAGGGTACCATGTTGTAAACCCACTCTTATCCTTTAGGTCTTGGCTACATATTTCTTTTATTAAGGAATACATGTTCTATTCAACATAGGATGCCATGGCATCCTTGATACATTGAATGTTAGTCTCATTCAAAGTTCAAAGGGGTTTATAACCCCATAAGGACGCATAGTATTATTTGCTATATGTTGCATTTCTCTCTATGTTTTGATATTTTATCTATCTTATTGTTTTCATTCTTGTTGTAGTCACTCCTTACTTTTAGCTTTCATCACTTTAGAACTCTTTACTCTTAAAATTCTTGTCATGTTACAACCCTATAATACACTCTTAGGACTTATGCAAAAACTTCTTTTCAATCTATCCTCCTGACTCATCCATTTGTATGTCAATTCCCCCAAGATCCAACTCTTGCTTTCATAAAGAGTTTCAGTCTCATACAAAATCTCTTTGCAACTTATCATTTTAGGATATACTCTTCCTAATGTTTCCAACGTTTACATACTATTGTCCTACAATGATTTTCGAACATTAATATCACCGTATTCATGTCGTACTCTTTCTGTCACAACCTCTAAGTTACATAGAGCTCTCATAACTTCTAATTACTCTGGATAAGCATAACTCATTATTTTCAAATGAGTAGCATATTCATTCTAGAATCCTGTACGTACTCTTTGTTTCTAATAGTAAGTCCTTTCTTCAAAGGTTGACTAAAGTTGAACTCTAGAAATGGCCAGTCGAACAATGTTTATCAATCTTGTCAATAGCGAAGCTGAGCATGAAGCTTGGGGTTGCGTCAAAACAAAGTTATTTTGAGCATCATAAGGATGAAAACAAGAATAGAGAGAATTAGGGGAATAATGACCGATCTCCAAGGTTCATTTGAGGTGCCACCAGATTTTTTAGAGACATTATCTAAAACTAACTTCATTGCTCCCACCTACACTATGTCGTCTCTTATATCAACGACTCTACCGACACCTGATTGTGTGGCGCAAGTTTCTTTAAGTTGGTTTTCAGTTACACTGCTGAAAGCACTTAATGGGTTGACAACTATGGGCAAGATGAAGGAAATGGAAGGACAAATTCCTAACTATAAGGTAGGGTCATCTCAACATCCTGAGATGAATAAGTTTCCCAAAGCCAGAGAAGAAGACAAGGATAAAATTGAGGACTTGAACTTTCCATTATATGATGGGTCTGGAAACCCTCATTCCCATTTGAAGGAGTACCTTGACAAGCTATCGGTTATAGGGAATAGTGATAGCCTTAAGATGAGACTCTTTGTTAGTTCACTTAAGGATGAAAATGAAACTAGCAAGTGGATCTCTTGGGACAATTTAGCAACTGACTTTCTAAGGTTGTTTGATAATATTCTAAAGAGGAAGCTCATAGCCGAGACCAATTTGAATAAGGGAAAGAAGACCATCGATGAGAGATCAAAAACTCTAAGGACTGAAGTAAGCATACCCCAACCTTAGCTGACATGGTACCTAGCTCAAAAATCATTCCAATATCCAATTATGTCCAAGCCTATTATCCCGAATCCTTCAGAAAACCTCCTTCATAGACTGTTTGGTACCAACCTTCATTTGTTGCTCTAACATCAAAATACCTTCTAAAGTCTTATCAAAACTCACCAACAAATCAACAATCCAACCAATCCACCAAACCTCAACATGAGCTCTAGAAAAATCCACCAAAACAATACACTCTTTTAGGTCAACCCATAGAACAGTTGTATGAACGACTCAAGGAGACGGGCTACATCACACCATTGTTGCCATACCTTTTTTTCCTAAGTCTCGAGGGTATCGTCTTGATCAAATTTGCACTTCTAATTCTAGAATAAAAGGTCATCCTAATAAGCATGCTTTTCCTTGAAGAACATGATCCAAAAATTGATTGACACCAAAGTGATAAACGTGACGGGGTTAACTTCTAATACTGATCGATTTCTCAAACTTGAATGGCACTTGTTGACATTGGTGAAGAGGATATCATATTGATTCTTCACTCCAGATTCTCAAATGTTTGAAATCCCTTTAAGTTTTATAATTTACAGTTTTCTTTTTATGTTTTCCTTGCTTATGTAATTTGAACTAAGATCGACCTAATTCTCCTATATGAGGGATATGTAGGTGCCCATTTAATGAGTTTGGTCTCATCATAATAAAATATTTCTTTCCCCTTATCCTTTTCTATATGGAGTTGGATGGATCAATAATATGATGTGAATCAACAAATCTATTCTTCAACAAAAGCCGACCTAATTCATATGTCTTATCTTATTTACAATCACAATTGCAAATTTGACATCATGTTCTACTACTCTTATGTTTCGTGCATTAGGAGCTCAAATATGTATGCCTAAATCGCTTATTAAGTCTTAGTCTTCATCCTAGAATGCCTTTGTTTTATATTTATTATGTTTTGAACCTATGTATTATGTTTTGTTTGACTTGTTTATTTTATTTAAGGGTTGTCTATTATTTGAACTCAATCTCAATTAGATCCATAATATGACAAATATGCTCAATATTCGAAAAGATTCCAACCCTTTTTCTCCTCGCTGAAAACAAAACACCTTGCCTCCTTATTCTCTCCTTATGCACACACCCTCTCAACAATTTCCTTCTGCCGCGAGAGAATTGATTTAGATGCACATCATCAAAAGCTTCATGACCTAGAGAAAATGTTGGATGAGAAATTGCATTCTAAAGGTATTTACGACTTAAGGTATGAGAAACTGTGTCTACACCCAAAATATGGTTTACCTTTAGGATACAAAGTTCCAAAGTTTAACATGTTTGATGGGAGTGGAGATCCAATCACACATCTAAAGGACTACTGTGGAAGACTAGTTGGCATAGGACATAATGAGGCTCTTCTAATGAGATTATTTGTTCAAAGCTTGTCAGGAATGGAACTCACCTGGTTCGGCCAACAAGATTTTGACAAATGGCATAGTTGGGAAGGATTGGCTCAAGTTTTTTTAAGGTAATATAAGTTTAACATCAATGTCGGACCAACAATGTGGGATTTGCTTCAGGTAAAAAGAATGGACCATAAATCTTTTGAGGAATATGCAATGCGTTGGCGGTTAGAAGCTTCTAAGATATACCCTTCTGTACCTGAAGAAGAGTTAGTTCAAATTTTTCTCAAATCACTAGACGATATATACTTTTAAAAAAAGTTCTTCCTAATCAGACACAGGTTCAAGAGTTTAATTTCAATTAGAAACAAATTAGAATATAAAATTCAAGCATGGAGAATTATTGAGGTTTTGCAAAGTTAGCCACTTTTCAAACATCAAAGAGTCCATCTGAGGAAAGAGAAGACGATTCATCACCCTCCATACCTCAGACACAAGGCTACCCGAATAATGAAGGGATTTATGCTATTTTGGGTTCTAGTGGGGAACATATTGAACCTTATGACTCATAACATTCTCAAAAAAATTCTTTTTAGATCCAACCCTATTCTATCCTACAAGGTTCTCAAATGATATTTCTCGTACACAACCCAACTTTCAACAAAGGCCTTATCCAGTACATAATGCTTCCCATCAATTAGAGAGAGTGAGGTCTCGAGCTTTTACTCGCTTGATTGAGCCCTTGGCAAACATATTTGAAAGATTAAGGGCCCAAGGTATCATGGAACCGTGGAGATGATAGATTCCAACACATCCACCCCCTCATTTTGATCCATCTAAAAACTATGCTTATCACTCAAATATTCAAGGTTATGATACTGAGGAATCTTCGGTGCTAAGGTACAAGCTTCAGAATTTGATTGAAAAGAAAAGGATAAAAGTGCAATGAGACCCAATAAGCAATGATCTTGTCACTACGGGTGATATATTTGTTCAAGGTGATCCGAAAAAAGTATTTTTAAGACTTTCACAAAAAAAGCATAAAGCACATCATATGAATTGACGTGCAAACATTTCTTATTTTTCATTATACTTCTTTGATCTGTCTTATGACCAATAAAATTTTCTTATTTTATTTACCTTTCTTTGTACTCATGAACTACTTTAACCTGACTTCCATTTGGATACCTAGGCGGCCCATTATGGGTTCGGTCTTAATCTAATAAAATAATTTCTTTTTTCTCTTTTTAAAATTCTTACGTTTTCATAATGTCAGGCTAATAGGACTAACTCTTGAGCATATAAAGGAAGATTATAATTGAGGTTACAATATTCAAATATAGGACAACCATTTCTTTTAGACTAATGTTTTCTCTGAGTGGTACAGGAATATAAGACTCCAAAGACAAAAACTGGGGTAGAATTTTTGAGGTTTCAAGAAAACCTCAAAAATTTCACAAGTAAATAATATATCAATTCACAATGACGTGCGAAAGGCTCCTTTCATTCTAAACTAGGGCAGAAATTTTTGAGAATTCCTCAAAAATTTCACCATGATGAAGTACAAGTCCCAACGGTCTATGAAGCAGAAATAACAATCATGGAGTCAGATCGAGTAAAGTACGAATCAACATTTCTTTTTTACTGATGATCTTTCTTTGAGTGAAGTCAATAGGTACTAAATGCAGCAACGATTCTATGATAATATCAAAGAGCCCAGGATTCATCCCCAATAGGGGAAAAGAGCTAAGTTATTCTATCTTTTAACTTTGACGACATTGAAATTGATGTTATATTATTAAACAATATTGGATTTCTTTAAAACCTTAATGGACAATATTGGGTTCCTATAGAACATTAAATAAATAAATTTGATAACATAGGTTCTTGTGGAACCTTAATCAACAATATTGGGTTCCTGTAGAACCTTAATCAACAATATTGGATTCTTGTAGAACCTTATTAAACAATATTGGGTTCCTGTAGGACCTTATTAAACAATTTTGAGTTCCTTTAGAACCTTAATTGAATAATATGGGGCTTCTATAGAACCTCCAACGATATTGGGTTCACGTAGAACTTTATAAAACAATATTGGTTTCCCATAAAGGACCTTAATTGAACAATATTTGGTTCTTGCAACCTTACGTTTTTCATGTCCTAAATTGTATTCATATTCCTCATTTCAAACCACTCTAATCCTATCCATTTGAGCTATCATTATTCAAATCCTACCTTTTGTTCTTATACCTCTCGGCTCACTATTATCTCAAGTCTCGTTCACTTCTATTTCATCGACCCATGACATTATTGTTTATGCCCGTCCTTTATCATTAACAATCTTTAGGAATATTATTCGTTCCTAAATCAAGAACTACACACGACCTAATTCTCGTAAGATTAGAGATATGTAGGTAACTTAAAACAAAAATCTCAGCTGCATTATTTTTAAAACAACTCTCTTGTTGCTTCTATTCTAACGAACAGTTTTCTCGGTCGGATAAAATTGGCTACTACGTCAACTTTCGTTGCTTGACAATTCTTTAATCATTCTCAAGCAATGAAGGGGTAGCTATTGGCACTCAATTTTGACCCCCTGATACTCCTCTTAGGCTGCTATTTTATTAAAATTATTGTTGTGTTTAATTTTTAGCCAATTTTTATTCCAATTGATATAAATTTTAGCCAAAATTGAATATCAATTTGGGTCCCTACTTAAATCCCAATTGACCTATTTATTTAAATGCTCTAATCTTAATCGTTGATCAAAGTTGATCCAACGACTGAGATCAATCTCTATCTCTTTCCATTTTAAAGGACAATAAAACCCTAATCCTATTCCAACAAAAAATCAGCCGCACCCCTTTCTCTCTCTACATCCTCTCTCTATACCTTTTTTTTATCCATCAATGGCTGCCGCCCCCGGCCTACCTCCAAGGATGAGAAACCCGATGTCGTCCTTTCCCCATTAACCGCTTCCCTCCATTCACTTTTCTCTGCCTCTCACCGACCAACACACCCAGACCAACGACCAACACTGCCCTTCTCTCTTTTCTCCTCTTTCTCTGCCAACTCTCTCCCATCGGCACCAATTCATGTCCCTTCATAATGACAAACCCGTGGTCACCTCTACTGCACAATAACCATACAGCCGGTGGGACCCCATCACTGCCTTAAACCAGCCGCCTCCGCCCATCGATAAACCCCTTCGATGAAGCCACCAACCGATCCAGCCACCTACGATGCGCCACTACTTCTATCGAAGATGGACAATAGCTGCCTTCTTTCCCTCTTCTTTTTAGCTGATGATTTCATATTTGCCTCACCGAGGGTGATGGCCGGTGAGGCACTGACTAACAATCTGTTCGAAAATGTTTGATTGTCTTAGGAATTATTACAGGTTCTCCCTTATTTATTTTTATTGATGTTAATCTTATCTTACTTCTGTGATTGATTAAGCTTGGTTGATGTTTTGATCGGATTTTTGGGGATTTGAATTTATTAACGTGTTTAGATCTTTATATTAAAAGCCTTAATTTTTTCGAACTGTGATTGAAAATAATTTTGCATGAAGTTGCAAATTGCCCATAATTTGTCGAATTCATTAATCTTTGTCATTCGTCCTAATTTTGGGTATGCTGGTGATTATTGTTACTGTTGTTTACTTAAAGTTCATAATAAGTGTAATTGTTGTTAAGTGATACTTACATCATTTTAAATTATCTGGTTTCTGTATAAATGACTTGGCAATACAATTTTCATTCCTCTATGATTTGAATAATTAATCCTCATATTTTACAATTTCATTGACTAAATATCTTTTTTCATTTTTGGTTTGACTGATTGTACTAAATGGTTGTAATTGGTTCCCACACTTCTGAAAAGATTTTGCTAAACTAGTATTCTCCTCCTTTTTTGGCTAATTACCTTAATTTGTGAGCATGTTAGAAAGGAGATTTGGATTGATTGATATTTTCCCTTCCTTTTATTTATTTTGACTGATTATATTATTAAGTGTGATCTTTATATTTAAGGAAAGTTTTGTTGATTTATTACATCAAATATTCTCTCTGTTGATTGATATCTCTCTTTCTTTATATGCTTGGACTGATTTTAAATTACTTGACTGATATAAGTGTGTTATTTATATTTATAAAAAATATCATTGATTAATTACATTAAATATTCTCTTTTCCTTTTATGATTTATTTCTCCACTATATAAACACCCCTTCCCCATTCTCAAAAGGGGGACATCATCAGACTCTCTCCTCTCTTTTACGCTTTTGATCTCTACACTCTTTATACTATCTATATTCTCTAGACTAAAAAGAGTTTAAACATTAATCTCTTACTTCAATTTTGAATTCACATTCTCAAGTTTACTTGCGGTGATCCATGCTTTAGTTTAGTACCATTTGAAAGTTTTGCTATTACTGTTTATCGTCGAATATAGGTAAGTTTTCTATCGATGAATTTTCATAATTACTTGATGACTCTAACTATCTAGTATTCGTGTTTCTTTTTGCTATGCCGTCATTTCATCGCTTCTGTATTTGAAACCGCATTGTGTGTGAACCATATTATGGTGTCCTAGTCTTGCTCTTTGTAACGTCCTAAGTCTGTACCCCTTATGCAACACGATGCTCATGATCTTAAAGGACCACAAGCTAATCCATGATTGGTACCTACTGTAACAACTGAATAATAATATTGTAAATATGCAAAATTAGGTGGAAATTGCCATAATGTTAATACTGTAAATAATACTAGATATGGTATCATAATACTAAAACTGAACATTAATACTGAAAATTGAACAACTGTCTGAACTATACTCTAGTTTGGAAAGCCTCTAAACTGTCTGAACTGTGGAGTTGATGGGACAAGTCCCCAACTAACTCTGACTACTGAAAGTAAACTGAAATGCTGAAATAAATAATCATGTCCTCAAATTATGGGGACTCACCACTAACTCTGTATGCTGAGAATCTAAACTAGTAAGGTTGCTCTGGAGCCCGTGCATTTGAACCTATGATATAAGACATCATAGTGCAAGAGAAAAACATGCGTCAGTACTTTGAATGTACTAGTATGCTTAGTGAGGTAGGCTGAAAGTCATGGGTTCTTATGTATGAACAATAATAACTTAATAACATGAGTATGACTGAATGAGAGTACATGCATAAATACGTAGATTGTAATTGAAATAATGGTAACACTGGATGCTAAATTTGACTACTGATAAATTGAAATCTGAGTATTCTGAGATTGAATTATTGATAAATGAATGACTGTATCTGATAGTCCTGAATCTGTGGAACTATATTGAGTTTTAAATTGAGCTGAGTTACTATATCTGACAGTCCTAAATCTATAGAACTGAACTGAATTCTATACTGAGACTGAATCTAAAACTAAGACTGTGGGAGGTAATCATCTAACCGACATGTCTCTTTCTTAATTGATTGGGGTCCAACCTGTAACCCCAGTTGGAAGGGTGTAAATACTGTTCTACGGGTAAGGACAAGCTGTGAGTTAGCCTTCTTTGAAAGGAAGCTCTTTCGTCAACCCTCACTGGTAGGAAAACTCAAATGAGATATATCAACCCTAGTCTCGTAGGGAGATATCTCAACCTATGTTGGCTACGTAGTTCTGGAATGCAAGGATTACTTCTAAGGATTTCACCCTCTACTGGCAGGTGAGTCCCCATCCTTGGGTTCACTTGGTGCCGAATCCTACTTCCAACTGAATAAATGCTGGACTAAATTCTAGACTGTACTAGGCTTGACTGAATTGTTTACTGATCGTGTTGTATAACTGAATTGAGCTGATTTTATTGAACTGAACTAGACTAATTCTGAGTTCTCTGAGTACTGAACTGATTACTAACTGAATTATGTAAACTGAGTTTACTGAGTTCTGAACTGAATTAAGCTAGGAATTTTATGGGGTCTTATAATATCTCTCCCTTGGGAACATTCGTCCTCGAATGAGACTGACTGAACTGATAGTACTAGTAGGCTAAATCTACTTATTGTACATAAATATCTGGGACATGACTATAGGACTGATTTTACAGATAGACTGAATTACCACACTAAACATGCATATATGATGCATGAGTACATAACTGAGCTGATTCATGAGTGCAACACTAGGATTTCTGATAAGCTGAGTTTCTCATACTAAACATGCAAATCTGATGCATGGACATATGACTGAACTGACTCATGAACATATGACTTATTATTTAATGGTAATTGATATCAAGTTTATAACTGAAATCTGAACATGAAACTGAACGAGTTCAAGGAAAACTATTACTTAAACTGAAAAATACTGATGAACTCAAGATCATTTTTGGAGTACGCATGAACGGGATGTAATACCCCGAAAAATTTTTCGTTGAAATTTTGTAAGTAAACGTGTTGAGTTCTATCTTCTAGAATGAATTATAAATTTTTCGTGTGAAATATCTTAGATTATGACCCATATTGTGTAGAGTATCGAATAAGATTTCCAATGATTTATGGATCATCCAAAATGAACACCCGAGCGAGGAGTTATGAACATTCCGATTGAACAGTGAATAGTAGTGAACAGTAAAACGTGCAGGAAAAAGTACTGAGGCCTGGCGTATTTTTGCTCCAACTTTAAATGATCGTAACTCCTTGTAAATAATGATCTGGGTGATCTAATATATATTAACGGAAATATCTACGAGTCCTATTTCCAATGAAATTGGTTTCATCCAATTTGTCTATCGGAGCAAAAGGTTATGGTCGATCTACTTCAGCCTATCAAAATTGAATTTGAAGCATGAACCCATATCTTATGATGATTATTATGAAATCTTGATGTTTATGATTTTGAAAGATGAATTTACATATGTGGTGATATAAAGCATGAATCTTGAACAATATTTATCATGATTTTGATATTTGGGTTGTGAATCCCCATTAGAAATTATGTTTTTTTTTGAAAAAGTGTTTGTTATAAGCATGTTGATGTTAAATATTTGAGATATTTTGAATGATTTGAACTTTTGGTCTTAATAGAGTTGTTTTAAACTCGAGTGTGAAAGAAATCCACAACGTGGTTGATTTTGATTGATTGGAAGCATGATGGCTCCCGATGTATATTTATATATTACTGAAATTGTTTTGTTATGGATTGTCTTTGAAATGATCTGAGCTAAGTCCGGGAGAAATCTTTAGCACCGAGTGAGAGGTATAAAGCGACCTTACTTCCCTAGAACTAGATGCCCCCGTAGGAGTGAGCTTGAGGCTGATTTATATAGTAATCACTAGTTTGTGTGGATTTGATATCGATAGTCTTACTCCGATAGCAAGGATAGGACGGATCTCCCCAACGTGGGTTGTACGTTGGACTCCATGTAGATCACATGGTTTATGTCGGTTATAGGATCTCCCAGTGTGTGTGTGTTTCCTTGTGTCTATGGTGAATGGTGAAGTGATTTGAAAGTGGAATTGTGAAAGTTATTCTTTCAAAAAATTTAAATGATATTTAAATTATGAGAATTGATATTCTTGATGAACTGAAAGTGATTGACAAATTATATGATGACTCACATGTGTTATTGTACTTATTTCATCCTCTCATGATTATGATGATTTTCTTCAGGCTATGTGATTCTTTCATACATCCTGCATATTTCTTATAAATATATATGATGATGATGTTTATACAACTGCATACACCCCCTATACTCGGTTCCTTTCCATGGTACTGACCTACATCTTCGGATGTGGGCTGCATTTTCTCAGAATGTAGGTTCAGGTGCTCAGTTCTAGGTTCGATAGTGATTCTTTAAGCACGCTGTTCTACATCCTCTATTGTGGTGAGTCCTTATGTCTTGAGGACGTGATGTATGATGTTGGTTTCACAGAATTATTTACATTTAATAACTGAGTATGAGTCAGTTGGGGCATGTCTCAATGGCTCGCTGGTTTTATTGATTTTCTTAGAGGCTTGTCAGACTAGTATAGATGTTGGGAGTTGACTAATAAGTCGTATTTTGTTATCTTTTTGAAATTCTTTTATTCTTGAATGATGATTACTCTATTGATATTTGAGGGTTATTTATGGAAACCCCATTGATTTGTGTTGAACTGAGTGAAAATGGCTCAAAGGGTTAGCCTAGGGCTACTCGTAGCCTCAAGCACCATGTGACGCTTCGGGACCTATTTTTCGGGGCATTACATAGGAACATGAGAACATTACTGAGACTGGAATGTGGTGTATGAACTAAATATCGTGAACTGAACTGAACCCCTTGAATATGTGGCATACGACTGAGATTGAAACTTTAAGGGTCAACTTATAAGTACCTACTACTCCAAACTGGATTCATTACGTGAAGATAACTGGGAGGTTTAGGACATAAAAGCTCAGGTTTATAGTGCATCTCCCACTTGGGACATTAGATTCCTCGAATAGTGTTGAATTGGCTGAGATACCGAGGAAAATTGGGGCAATGCACAAGGCACCTACGAACTGAATCGTGGCTTAATTAATGAAATTTAATTAGAATAAACCAAATTAGAATTGAAATTATTTTCTTTCCATTTATTGATTCCTACTTCCCAACACCATATCAATCCGGTCCCTCTATTTTCCACGATAGTTTCAGCTTGTGTGACTAACCAGCCCACTTTTACCTTAAACTATAACAACCTATCTCAAAATCAACCCTAATTTCGGCCCAATAGACTCACAAGACCAACCCATTAAAACCCATACCCTTAAATCCATTAGCAGCTCACTTTCTCTTTTAATAGCCTCAAAACAACAGCCAAAAGTGGCCCAAACACCTAACCAAACCAGCCCAATTCCATGTTTTGACCCAGCCCAGTCCTATATGTCTTGTTCCCTAAGCATAATAGCAACATCATCAACAACCCTCAACCCAAATCCAATCGAACCCGACCCTACCATCTCTAAATCTACCCGAAATCAACCAGTTTGTAGCCCTCCTCATGCGTCTCATGCGAGAAAACCCTCGAGGCTTCGAAAATCCGATAAGTTGTCCCCCCTAACAGCTCAATCCCATGATTCTCGGGATAATAGGTATAATTTCGTACACATTTAGAGGATTTTCATTGGTTTAGGGGTGTATTTTGTTTGTTTCTTTTTATTGGTTTGCGATTTTCAATTCGTTGGGGGGAAGACTCCAAAACAGAGGTGTCACATGTGAAATTCATCAAGGGTTTTCCTCATTGAACCCTGATTTTTTTCGAAGTCTATAAAAGGCTCATTGATTGAGCTAAAGATGGGGCTTTTCTTTTCTTTTTTTGGGGGGCTTTTCTTTTCTTTTTTTTGGGGATTTTCTTTTCTTTTTTTGGGTTTTTCTTTTCTTTTTTAGGAAAAAATGAGGAAAATTTCTGAGGATCTTAGTTCGAAGTTTAGGTTGGAGACGAGGTTTTGAAAGAAAACAGATAGTAGTTTTATGTAGGATTTCTTTTCTGTTTTTGAGGAATCCTAGCCGATATTCAAAGTTTTGAGCGAGAGACGAGGATATCGATTTGTTTCAGGTTTTCAGAAGATAAAAGCTCCCTTTAACTGTAGAATCTATTCCCTCTTTGGTTTTCTTTTGGAAGTTTGGTCAATCAATTGAAAGTTCTCATATTGGTAACATCAACTCCCGGTGGTAACAATTTTACTAATAGCTCGAGTCCCATTTTCTGCTTTCAAAGAGGTAAATTTGCCCTTTCAACTTTAATCTATTGTTTTCTTCTTCGTCTCTCTTCTTTATGGCACTAGTAGTTTAGTCGTAAGCATGAATGAAGTGGGATTTGTCATTGTAAAAGCTAGTGCCAACCTTATGATTTTTATTGATTGTTTGACTGTTGTGTGAAGAGCCTGGTTTACGATAATTGTCACGGTTTTGCTTGGGTTTTTTCCTGTTTCGTTCAAATACTCAAGGGTATGTGATTTATTTACAAGGTATATTGTTGTATCTATCCTCATACACTATCACTCATAAGGCTCTATGGTCTTAGTTATAAGAGAATTGCTACTCTTTTTGTTCACGTGTTCGAATCAACTTTAATATGATGATGTTGTTTTTGCTTTAAATTTTTCTTTGAGTTCAAGTTGATTGATTCGTGTGCTTGCTAAAAAGAGGGAGAGATCATTCAAAGTCTCCCACTTTTGAAATAGTTTAAATTTTTTTAATATTATTATGAGGTTATGTCTAGGATCTACCTCTAAAGGTGATTACTGTTTGTACTCTTGTCAACCCTGTAACTATTGATTACCTTTTTTTTAGTGTCAAAAGCTCCTGCTTAAATTTATTCATGTTTATGCTTATCTCTGTTAGCTTCCTTTCGCTTATTCGACAAATTGAGGTCCTAATAGCTCACACTTTGAGCTTTTGTATTTTTGGGGCGTTCCTCTCATGTTGCTGTCTTTATAATCATGTGTTAAGACGAGGGTTTAGTAGGGTTCTTAAATTAAAATCCATTGGATTCACGAAGGGAAATTGTGAGGTTGATGACATCTCAAGGACATCTGATTCGTTATTTCGAACCACCAATCAAAGAGAGATGGAAACCATACTACAGTCTCTTTAAATGCTCGCATGAGGAACCATTATGTCTTTTCTGAGTCAAGAATAGGATAGTTGTGTTGAAATAAAATTTGGTCAGGAAAAATTGAATTCATGTTCTCAGATGCGCTGTAGTATTTGTTTCACTTGGAGATGCAATATAAAAATAAAATATTAAATGTATATGCTCAGAGGTTGCTACAATTGTGTTCCATAATGCTAATTCTAACTTGTTTAAAGTTTATTCACTTGGTGATAGAGGGCTTAGCTTGTAGACAGAACATAATGGATTAGAGTCACTATAAAATAGCCAAGAGTATTTTTATGTTTACTTGGGTTCGTGTTGTTCACCTACTTTGCTATTAGTAGTTAGTTTAGGGGAACATTTATAGTAAGTCAAGATAGGCTTATATTTTTATGACGTTAACTCTATTGAGTTTAAGTATTGTTTATCCCTATTGTATCTCGCTCTTTTGACGTTCTTGCTAGTTGTTATGGAATTTTTCTTTTCTTTCCCTATTTCTGTTGTGTGATATCAAAAAAGAATGATTTAGAGGACAAGTCGCCAATTCTAAGCATGGAACGTATTTACTTTTACCTGTATGTTAAGGGTATAATTTGGGCAAGTGAACGTAGGGCATAATTTGGGATTATATTTTGGGATGTGAATCATGTATATTTTTAGTTTTTGTTGGTACTGTTATTAAGTTTCCTATACGTTACATAATTGGAAGTGGCCTTTGTCAAATTAATTGTGTATGTCTTTGTCACACATGATGACTCAGTAGTTGTTTAAATATTGACTTGAGGATATATATTAATGACTTGACTTCTCTTTTTGCATGTGGATACACTCACGTCCTACGTAGGCCCTTTTCTCTTTGCATATGTATTGTGGGCCATCGAGGCTAATCCTTCATAAGTCGAATTCAAAGGCCTTAAGGAAACAATCTCATAGTACGCAGATACGAAGAATCGAAGAGAAGAATGGGTTAAAATCCCATCTCTGAAGCGATAAAGGGACTAAAAAGTCTCTTTTTATTTATTTGTTTATAGTTTCTTTTTCTTTTATTTGTTGTCTGTATCTATTTTATTTAGTTATTTATTTTTATTCATTCATTTGGGCTAAGAAGCCAAAGCTGTATTTAATACAGGTGGAGCAGACTCAAGCCGAAAAGGGCTCGAAAACATAGAATTAGGACAGGTGAAAAAATAGGCCAGAAACCCAACTAGATTAGGACAGGGTCGACAGTTTGGGCTTAAAATCCTAAATCACTACTTCTCCCCATTTATCTTTCCCTTTTGCTTATTTGTTTTACGTGCTTTGCGAACCTAGTTGAATCCCTAGTCAAGTCGCTAAAAATTGGTTTTGCATAAACACCAAAATATTTATAAAATTGCTTTCTTTAAAAATAAACTTTTTTCAAAGTTAGTCAAGATGATTTTCAAACAGTCTGGATAACCGCAAGTTAGCGGACATTTTAGGTGCCTAACACCTTCCTAAAACGTCAATAGGAATCGCTTACTCAGAATCTCTTAACTTAAACGATTTTTCTGTTTTAGATCGTTTAAAGTGTTTTATAAAGGTTTCTTAATTCCTTTTCAAAATTAAGTGACGACTCTTTCAAAAGTCAAAATTTCTCTGCAAAACAGAAATGGCGACTCTGTTGGGGATTGATTAACTAGGTTCTAACCAAATGTTTGATTCCGTCTTTTGATTAACTGTTTATGTGTTTATATGTTTCGATTCTGTAAAGTTTAATTATCCCATCTCATGGAATATTCCTATATTATTTAAACTGTTTGGGGGTTTCGTGGATGTCCCGGCCCCTATTATTCAATTCCAATAATGTGTTGGAAATACGAACGGCTTATTAGCATGTGAGTCATCTGATGGCTATTCGTATTTTCAAACTCAAGTTGTCCGCTTGAGAACCAGTGTTCAAACCCACTCTAGACACCTAGAATAGAACAAAACCAAAACCTTATTTTAGGCATGAGTCTTGACGGCCCAATACCCTAGCGGGGTATTGGGCCCATTAGAACACCTGCCCTGTGTCTATTAACCCCGATTCAATTATAGATGAACCATATTTATGTGTTGAAGAAAATGTATGCCTGTCTAATTCAATCCATTATCCTTTGGAGGTCGGGAAAAAGCTTGATTTGCTTACTTTCGTAAGAAGAATTGAAGCAAGTTAAGCAAGAAATTGATCGATTTGGGAGGTTGCATTTAAGCCACAGTTTGAATGTCAACGGATGTCACCAATATAAGAAATGGATGAAGCTAAGACGGGGAAGGCTGATAGAAGAAGCACTCAGGGATTAGTATTTTTTATCCCCTGTGTGGGAGCATATCTTCTTTCATGTTATTTCCCTTTCCCTAAAGATTGTATCCTTCTTTCATTATCTTTTGTAGGCATTTTGTGCCCTTTTAGTGTCTGTTAAAGTTGGGGGATAATGCGTTGACCTTAAGCAAGCATATGTTTTTTCTTCAAAAATCGTTAGGCCCAAACCCTTGGCTCAAAAGTGTCACCTAATTAGGATGCACGTTTATTACAATATGCTTGTGTAATATAACTATTTATGTGCTTATACATGTTATGTTGATTTGAATCAAAGGCAAACTAATCCAATCCCATTTTCCATAGAACATCTCTAGGCAGAAATATACCCCACTATACAAAAGTCTAACTAAAAGTACTCCAAGTCTACCAAGTTTATCAGAAAAGTCTGTAGTCATTCTTAAAACTTCCAAAATGATTGCTGCCATTTTAGGAAAGTTGACTTTAGAATCAGAAAAAGCTGTTATAGTTTTGAACTACGTAGGGCCTGATTTCTCCTCCGTGAGATACGTAGGCAGTCTTTCGACCCGGCCCATATCTCCAAAAGCTCTTTTGTCCTCTACTTTCTTGAAGGAAAAATAAGAGTTGAACTTTCCTGACAAATTCCCCCAATCCATATGATTGAGAAAAATCCTGTTCATTGAAATCCTTGAGTCATCATTATTTCATGGATCAATTCGTATGAGATGAGAAACAACTCTATGTGTTTACTTCCTACCTTATCATCTTGCTTTACTTATTACTAACAGAATCTAACACGTCAGCATTTGAGTTGTTTTTACTTTGCAGGTAATAGAAACTACTCTTTGTTGGCACAAAATGACCCTACTTCACCAGTTCAAAATGAATAAGAGATCCGCTTCTTGACTATAGCTTTGTTACAGGAAAAGAAAAATGACTAGTAGTAAAAGTGGACTCTACCAATCATTTTTCAACCCTGTAAGTGATAGTCTCGAGGATGGAATAAGGGAAAATGTGAGGGGAAAAATAGCATTTTTTGGGGGGGGGGGGGTTTTCTTTTCTTTTCTGGGGAAAAAATGAGGAAAAGTTCTGAGGATCTTAGTTCGAAGTTTAGGTCGGAGATGAGGTTTTGAAAGAAAACATATATAGTAGTTTTTTTTAGGATTTATTTTCTATTTCTGGGGAATTCTAGCCGATATTCAAAGTTTTGAGTGAGAGACGAGGATATCGATTTGTTTCAGGGTTTTCAGAAGATAAAACCTCCGTTTAACTGTAGAATATATTCCCTCTTCGGTTTTCTTTTAGAATTTTGGATGATCAATTGAAAGTTCTCACATTGATAACATCAAATCCCAGTGGTAACAATTTTGCTGATACCTCAAGTCCCGTTTGCTGTTTTCAAAAATTTAAATCTGCCCTTTTGACTTTAATCTATTTTTTCCTTCTTCTTCTCTCTCCTTCATGGCACTGGTATTTTAGTCGTAAGCATGAATGAGGTGGGATTTTTCATTTTAAAAGCCAGTGAAGACCTTAGGATTTTTCTTGATTGTTTGACTGTTGTGTGAAGAGCCTAGTTTATGATAATTGTCACAGTTTTGTTTGGGTTTGTTCCTGTTTCGTTTAAATACTCAAGGGTATGTGATTTATTTGCAAAGGGGATTATTGTATCTATCCTCATACACTATCACTCATAAGGCTCTATGGTCTTAGTTATAAGAGAATTGCTTTCCTTTTCGTTCATATGTTCGAATCAACTTTAATATGATGATGTTGTTTTTGCTTTAAATTTCGCTTTGAGTTTAAGTTAATTGATTCGGGTGATTGCTAAAAAGAGGGAGAGATCACTGGGTTGGCCGGAATAGCTAAAGGTCTTTCATTCTAGGATACCACATAATGAGCTAGGGTGGTAAATGCTTCTCTGAACTCAGCATGGGAGACATGTTCATCTAGAGAATCTGGCTGGATGGGCTGAGGTTCTGGCTGGTCTCCCATTTCTCTTCCCTTAGTTTTTTTTGGTGGCATGTTCTGTAAATGGAAGAGAAACATGGATTAGGTTAAAAGTTTACCTGGAGCTCATGTTCACTCTCATGACATGCATACTGAAAGAAGGAAAATTTTTCCTAAAACATCCCGTAGCCTTTTTTCCATAAGTATGGTGCGCAACACACCCATGCACAAGACTCAACTAGATGCAACTTTCAGACTTCCTAGGACACTGTTGAACCTTAGGCTCTGATACCAAGTTTGAAATCCATAAAATTGAAGTTTAAAAATAGTTTCTTGGACTCCAAGGGTGGAAGGGACCCTTGGATGAACACTTCACATACCTTGATGCTTGATTTTAAAAAGATTGCTCGTATAATTCTTGATATTTGAATCTTGAATTGAAAATCTTAAGGTTTGTTCTTGAGAGATTTTGAGAGGAAGTAAGTTTATTTTCTCCCTAAGATGATTAATTTTGTGTTATGGGGGCTGAAGGTTGAGCGAAAAAGACCTAAATACCCCTAAAGATGCGGTCTTTTAATGAATGAAAACTATATCATCAACGCGCAGACCAACACGTCGCGTCATTGGCATCGACTTGATAGCCAACACGTCATATTGAGTCCGTGTTGTCTCACTAGAAATTGATGCTGGGAGCTAGGGAAAACATCCATCAATGCGATAGTCAATGTAACGCGTCAAGATAGCGTTGATCCACTATTTTAGGATTCCAAAGGAGCTTCAAACAAAGTCCAAAAAATCCAAACCTTGTCCGAAAACACCCACGGACTTTCCTGATCATGAATCAACCTAGATATCAATATTTAAGGGATGTAAAGATCGCGAAATAAGATTGCTAACTTTCAAAGGCTAAAATAACACTAAGTCTGAATACTTAGCTAGAATTTTCTAAGTCTGGGACCCCTTAACAAGTTCAAAAGACTGAATTAAACTAGGAATTTTGTGGGGTCTTACAATATCTCCCCCTTGGGAATATTCATCCTCGAATGAGACTGACTGAATTGAGATTACTAGTAGGCTGAATCTACTTACTGGACATAAACATCTGGGACATGACTATAGGACTGATATTACTGATATACTAAATTACCACACTGAACATGCATATCTGATGCATGAGTACATAACTAAGATGATTCATGAGAACATGACTGGGATTTCTGATATGCTGAGTTTCTCATACTAAAAATACATATTTGATGCATGGACACATGACTAAACTGACTCATGAACATATGACTGATTATGCAATGGTAACTAATACCAAGTTTGTAACTGAAATCTGAACATGAAACTGAATGAGTTCAAGGAAAACTATTACTTAAACTGAAAAATACTGATGAACTCAAGATCATTTTTGGAGTACATATGAATGGGAACATGAGAACATAACTGAGACTGGAATGTGGTACATGATCTGAATATCATGCAATGAACTGAGCCACTTGAATAAGTGGCTTACGGTTGAGATTGGAACTTTGAGGGTCAACTTATGAGTACTCACTACTCCAAACTAGATTTGTTATGTAAGGAGAACTGAGAGGTTTAGGACATGAATCTCAGGGTTATAGTGCATCTCCCCCTTAGGACATTATGTCCCTCGAAGAATGCTAACTTGGTTAAGATATTGAGGAAAACTAGGGCAATGCACAAGGCACCTACGAACTGAATTATGACTGAATATCTGGGATCTGAAACTGAGACATGATACATGAACTGAGTTGAACACGCACTACCTGATTACTTTATCTTGGAATAATTTAATTCACGAGACATTCAGAAAAAGCGACTAGATGGAAAGATGGAAACCGCACCACACAAATTTGTCTGTTTGACTACTAATACGGAATTATTGGCTTCATGGACTAACTCATACTAAAAAATTATTCTCAAATATACTCTCTACCTTAGTACGACACTTCATGTGGGACTACTGAAAAATATTCTCATGGGCGCTGCACATGAATGCATAAGCATACTAACTTATCTAATTAACTGGATGACTGATAGCTGAATACTGGGCATATAAGAATGAATTGTACTTAGTCTGAATAACAGAACTGAAACTGTAGAGTATTATGTACATGAGGTAAAGACTGACTGGGTAACATGAGATAACTGAGCATGAATTTGTGAAAAAGAAAATCTGTATTATTTGAGATACAATACCAAATGCATAACATGATTCTGAAATATTCTATAAACTGAGGTACTGCAATAATGATAACTAAATAACTAATAACTATACGCTATGATCAAGTAAACCTGAAACTAAACTGAGTTTCTGATCTGATTGCTCAACTAAGACTGGGACTAAGACTGACACTATAACTCAAACTATAATTGAGACTATTATTGATATGATAACTAGGACTAAACACATTGTAAGGCATGATTGCAGAAGTCATGAGCTGCATGACCTGAGTTTAGAGTTCTTGATTTTGCGGAATATAATTTGTACTGTTGAGTGAACTGGAGCTCCTCATACCAGGAACTGGAAATGCACACAACTCTATGGAAAATGTATAAATATAAGTTGTGTTCATGGAGATGATATGTAAGGCATGCATAGGTATCGTGATGACTAAAGTACAAGCTTTGAATTGAGGTAAAGACGGGTTGGGCATCATTCCCACTCATTACTTTTCTGCATATACTAATATTACAACTAAAGTCTGGAAGCCTGACTTCCTGAGATATCATAACCAGACAGTTCCAGTATACCCATCGGGCTATGAAAGACTGACCCACCTCGGGTGGAGTCTTAGAAAGGTTTTGTTAATATCTGGTCTAACCTTAAAGTTAACTGCTATACAAGGAGTTACAAAAGACAAAGAAACTCCTGGATCTGATAACACATAATCATGTAAATGGGAGGTCTATAATATACCAGTGACCATATCAGGAGAACTTTCCCAATCTTGTCTAGATTAAAATGCATAAAATCTATTTGAGTGCTGCCCACTGGCCGCACTGGAAGTGGCACCCCTCTGATTCAGGCTACTGAACTGAGCTAAGGATGACTGTACTGACTTCATAGACTAGCGTTAGAATAGTCTCGAACTCTGTTACCTAACTCGCCATATCCAAAACACACATCACTGCCGACTCTACGCATACCCTTATGATTCTTACCACATTCCTCGCAAGGTGGATTAGTACAAACACCGTTTGCACTACTCTAGGTTTCAGAGCCTAGCACCCCATTGTGAATGTTATTCCTGAACCTTGGTGCTGGTGTACTAGCTGAAGATGGAACTGGGGCTAAAGACTTTTGACTAAACCAAGAACGATTACCACCTTCTAAACTTGGCTGGGCAAAACTAAAGCTACCCATTTTGGCTCTCTTATTTTCTCTCTCCTTCTTCTTAAGTTTCTGTTTCTCAATCTGTTGAGCATGGACCATAAGCCTAGATATGTCTATCTCCCTAATCAATATTGCAGTTCTGTACTCCTTAACCACTCTACCCGATACTCCAGACACAAACTTGCTAATTCTGAATCTATTGTCTGCTATTACATGGGGAGCATACCTGGCTAACTGAGTAAACTTGAGGGAATACTCTTTCACACTCATACTGCCTTGCCTGAGATTGATGAACTCTAACACCTTGACTTCTTTCATCTCTAAGGGAAATAATCTATCTAAGAAGGCTGAGATATCTATAAATTTTTAAAGATTTTTCTCGATGATCTTTCTAGTGTTTCTCCCTATAGGGAAATAGATTTTAGGATTGAACTTTTCTTGAATACCCATCCTATCTCTATCCATCCATATAGAGCGGATCCGGCTAAGTTGGAAGAGCTTAAAGATCAGTTGAAAGATCTTCTTGACAAAGGTTTTATTCGCCCTAGTGATTCTCTATGGGATGCTTATGTGCTCTTAATGCATAGGAAAGATATTTTTCTTTAGTTATGTATAGATTATCGATATCTAAATAAGAAATTTAGGGTGACCTCTTTATGGGGTGGATTGGTTTATCATGCGGGGTACTTCGTTAGTAGTGCATGATTATTGCTATCTACTATGTTTGAACTTTAGATGCTGATTGTGGTGAAAGAGATATTGGATCTAGGATAGAGATACAAAATTTTTGAGAATAAATTGGTAGGCTTGATGGGATGTGTAAAAGATAATAGGCAGATAATTCATGAAATAGTGGAGTGGGTAATTATGATACATACCAAAGGCTTAGTGTTGAAATAATGAATTGGGGATAAGTCATTAAGTGGGTAAGAGTATTAATTGTATAAGATTATGCCGAACCTTAGTTTTCATCTTGTTAGATAAGATTTTAAGTAAGCAAATGGCAGGTGTACGTAGTCCATGTTATTGAATACCTTAGTGTGGATGTGTATGCTAGTGAGGGTGTGATTCATAGGGTGATAGCTATAGGTTCTAGCAAAGGTTAAGATGAGTATCTCTTGAGGGAAATGTTTTCATATTATATTTATTGGGGGGGGGGGGGGGAGATGGTGAGCTAAGGCTGATCTAAAAAATTTCTCATGAAGAAAAGTTTTAGGGAAGAGTCATTGTAAATCTACTCATAATCTAGCAATTTTCTCATATTTTGGATAGGCGGGCATATATTCTACCAATGTCTTGCATATTCAAATTGTGCCTATGCCCAAAGTCTGATTTCTCTAAGCAGCTTATGCCTATAAACTCATTTACTACTTTATGCTTGATTCTAAGGAACTATACATTCCATTTGCTATCGATTCATTTTATGTTATGTCCCAGCCTAAAGTAACCTTGTATATGCAAACTTGTGACCGATTCTAGTCCTTAGAATAAAAGGGAATACTTCTAAGCAACAAAACTTATTAGATATATAAATCTCACCTCTATGTTATATAACCCATAATATTGCACTAGCATTGCTTACCGTGCCCGGTATGAAGGACTCATGCAGTGTAAAGTTTATTCCGGTGTGACCCTCTATTTTTGATCTAGATGGTTTCTATAAAATATTTCATGTCTATGGTACCGTATCTCTTTTAACAAATCTTGACTTGCATAGTACGACTAATAGGGGTCATAATTGAGAAGTAATTCTCCCATCCTTGATGCTTGTACTCTAGTTCTGCAGTGACCCTCTTGTTTGGAAGTGTGGTAGTGGAAATAGAAGTGTAGTAGTGCTATAGATAGGGGAGTGTATGTTCTCTTATGTAAAAATTTTAGGGTTGACAACTCGGGCTAAGGTTATAGATGAAGATAAGAGAGTAAGATGAACTTCCATTATGTGAAATAGTTAAGAACGGGAGATTTAGTAAGACCCTTGTGATAGAAAATAAAGTTGGGGTAGTGATATTAGAAGGGTGTGAAGTATAGGGTCTTGTAACCTCCGTTAAAAATTTAAATTCCGAGTTAGATTTTAACATGGAACAATATGCAGTTATACCCAGGCCCCCATAGTTATGTGTTTCACGAGGGAAATTAGGAGCTTGAAATGGTGGAATATTGTGTTCATAGATAAAGCATAGTGGAGAAACTTGGTTATAAGTGCAGATTACTTGATGCTTTATTTGGGATGACAGAAACTTTTCGAGAGGTTAGAAAGGACATGAGGCCCAAATTCGTTCTTGTTTTCCCTTCCAAAAAATTATGCTTAAGAGTATGTATTAATCTTGACATCTTTGCATTCTGACTTTGTTAAAGGGAAGTATGGTTGTGTTAAATCATGCTTATGAAAGGCTTGACCCATCATTCAAGGACAAATGACCCAAGTGGGGGAGATTGTAATACCCTGGATTTTGGCCCTTCGAAATTTCATAAGCTTTGAGCTTACCACCCAGACTGTGACTCATCCTATGAGTCATAGGGTGTCATTATGGGTCATAGGACCACACTCATAGCCTGACCAGTAAGTTTGGATGAGTTTCTGAGTTGATTATGAGTGGATCCCAAAGAGTCGTAAAGACTCATAATGAGTTGTCGTGTCCCAATCGTAGCCTGACCAGCTTGTTACCCATAACTTTCTGTCTTGAGTGCGAATAGACCTAATGAGTCATAATGACTCTATACGAGTCGTATGGTGGTAATCATAAAGTCAATAGTCTGTGTATCTGGAGACACTATTTTGACTACGACTTATAGAGATGAGTCGTAACGAGTCTTAACAAGTCGTTGTGAGACCCGTAGTGACTAGGCAACATTTTTCTTAGTATTTTTATTGAGAGCATTCTAGATATTTCCCTCTTTCTCTAAACATAACCCACGTCCTATAAACCCTATTGAGACTTTATTCTCACCCATAACATAATCATAACATATCCTTTTCTCTTGCAAATTCTCTCAAGCAAAGCAAGCTAGGGTTTCCTCAAGGTTTACCATCTAGGGGTCAATTCAAGTTTTCTTCTGTCGAATTATGAATATTTTAGGCATGTGACTCTACCCTCAAACTTGAGCATGATATTTAAATGATTATTGAATGTGGGTTTTGACATAGTTTGAGGGTTTTGACATGGTTGGTTCTTAAATTATTTTTCAAAGAATTAGTATGTCTTGTTTATGCTTTATTAATGACTTTGAACTTGTGGGGTGCATGAGTATTGCTAATAAACTAGAGGATTGTAATTTTCCTCAATTTTGTGAATAATGACAATTGAATTGACAATGAGCTCAACCCAATATTGTGAAATTAGTTTTGAATATAAGAGGTATGCATATTAAACTATCTTTGAAACAAATTGCATGGTATAAGAGGGCTATTGAAATATAAATGGGTTTGATTCCCAATTCATTAAATGGGTTTAGGTCTCAAATGACTAATTACATTGAAGTCTTTTTGGCTGATGGGTTAGAGTCCCAGTAGGCTAAGCAGTTGACATGACAAGATAATGAACTTGCAAGTGATATTGGTATGACGATACCAAAGGGATGCCTTAATGAATAATTGGTTCACTTGATTATGAATGTGTGCTAAATGTTTAAATTGGGCTTAAAAGAGGCTTGTGGATCAACACTGGAAACTTCATTTGCCGATGCGGGGTCTAAATGGCCTGGGGTTCGAATCCCCTTGCCTATGACCAGGGAGGTTTGAGCCCCCCTTATTGTATGATTGGGTGGTTTGAATCGCCCATATCACATTACATAATCGGGTGCTTAAGTCACCTTAGTATATGATTGGGAGATTTGAGTCTCCCGTGTATATATATATATATGATTATTCTCTTATTCATGCGGCTACACGAACTGAGGCCCAACCAGGGGTGAGAAATAGGGCCCATATAGATCTTGGGTACCATTATAATGGTTAAGCTTCACAATCCAGGTTACATTTTTAAAGTCCATGCTAAGCCTTGTTCCCTATCCCGGCATGTGATATATATATATATATATATATATATATATATATATGTATTTGCATAGGGTTTTGTACACTGAATTTGGACTAGTTTAGAATTATTGATCATGGCATTATTTTTGTTCCCTTATCCCTGAGTTATATGCTAGCTCTCAACCCGCTAACCGTCTACTTCATTGTATCCCCACACGATGTAGGAATTGGGCATACTTCTACTTTTGTCACATAGTGAGTAGTTGATCGTGGGATAGTTCATGAATCATACTGAAGTAGTGAGCTTCCTTACTTCAAAAGGCTTTATTTCATGTTATTGCTTCTTTATGACATAGACATTGCCTCTGAGTTATTTTTGTCTATCGTCGGGGGCAAGTATCGACACTTTATTAATTTTGGTTTGTTTAGAAGGCTTTGTGGATTGTTGTGGATTTGGGTAGTGATATTGGTTGGTTGTTTTGGCTGGTTATCGATTATAGACATATTTTAAATCCTTTGAGTTTATCTTGTGCTATCTTGTTATATGTTCGAAATTATTCAACGTTGGTGTATGGTGTTTTGTATAGTTAGGTACATGAGGTGGTATCCAATCCTTGTTGGACTTGAGATACCTATCATGGTCAGCCCCTAATTCAGGTCGTGACAGTTTTTCACTTGATGATGGGGTTGGAGGGACCAAAAGTCATAAGTTAATCCTCATTACTTTAGATGAATGTGAATTTATTAAAGAGAAAGGTGGTATGAATAATTACTTGGTAGTGTATGATCTCATCTCTACTCAAGAATGAGAAAATACAAAGGTGGACTGTGTGACTGCTCTATTTTCTCAAAAGGATGCAAAAATTGCACATCTGAAGTTTACTCTACAACAAGCTTCCTGGAGACAAATTGAGGGACCTGGTGTCCTGGACGCTCAAAAGACTAAAAATGCTCAGCTCAATAGAAAGGTTACAGAACTGACTGAGAAACTTATTAAAGCCCATGCTAATATAGATGAACGCCTCACTCTCCTTTTTAAATCCTTTCCAAGGTCCCTCTCTTACGCTCATTTCTATCAAAACTCTTATATTTTATTCTCTTGTCCTTATTGGTACCTAGTAGTGGCATGCACATATTTACAGTTTCTAATTTCTTATGTAATGGTTGTTCGACTACCTGATCATGAATGATGTTTTACTTGATGTTTTCTACTCTCTGCTTTATGCTTTTAATTTTCTATTTATGTTGTTATTGACCCAATGGCCATGAATTAATCTACTTCAATATGCTTTTACTTGGTTTACTGATTAATCTATTTAATTTTTGTAATGATGTCAATAGGAGGAAATATAGTGATAGGGGAAGCACGAGGAATAAGTCAGGTCATCAACATATGAATTATGGTGATATGGGAACAAATACACGAGTGAAAGAAGAGCCAAGTGTTAGTGTGTACAGGATATAAGGGGGAACATGAATATATACAAAAATGTTAGGATAGGAAATTGTTAGTGACATGATAACGAATGTGTGCCCTACAGTAATAGCTACTTCACAAATCTAGGGTTGTCATCATCAAAAAGGGAAAAATGTCATAATGCTGAAATTGATGATTTGACAAACCTTACTAGGGGACCTGGTATCCCGAACATGCTTAGTGATTCAAGTCAATTGTACAGTTGGAACTCATACTATCTTTCATTGTACAACATGACATCTATAATCTTGTCCAATCTCACCTAATAGCAAGCTATCACGACCCGAGCTGGGGCCCTAGCCGCGATGGGCACCCCAAACCATCAAGGCCTGAGAGACCCCTGTAACTCCCCAACCCACTAGTGATATTGTTTGCTCTAGGCCCAGGCCCGCATGGCCTTAAAACGTATCACTTGGGAGTAAGGCTTTCTTACTTATATACCCAGTATATCTCCTGTGTTTTACCGATATGAGATACCTTCTCTTAAGTTGGGGTGTTACATACACTCCCCCTTGTAGACTCAGCGTCCTCACTGAGGTTTGCCCCACCGAATGGGATTTCCCTACACTTAGGACTGAGGTTTTCCCCGCCTTATCGGGATTCGCCTACACTCAGTTTGAACTCTGGCTCACATCGACAGGGATGACACAGGAGCGGCTCTGATACCATTTTGGTAAGACTTCATGAACTATGCACACCTGATTCTCCTCTCTCGGGAGTGAGATACGTAGGCGTTCTTCTTGGGTTCGGTGATCTTTTCTAATGAAAAGGAAAAATAATAAAAAAAAGATTTTGAGAATGTGTTGAATTCTAACACGTTTGTTATCTCTTGTTCAATTAGTTTAAGGTGGTTGGTATGTGGAATTTTGGCTGGTCCTCTACATCACACCAAATCTGACAAAGATTTAGTTGTGTCCAACAAGGATATAGAGAGTGACCTCATGGATCAAACAAAGAGTCAAGAAATTGAGAGTTTAAAGGAAGAGAATTTGAGACTAAGACAACAAATGATGGAAATGTATCGATCTTGGGCCAGTAGGCTGCCTCCTCCTCCATTCCCGTCTATGGACCCTGCAAATACCTTGAGTCTTCCACTAAAATCGCAAAGTCAGTTTCCTACTATTGTTGATGCACCACAGTATGCCGCAAAATCCATTCCACGGTAAATGCACCACAATACTTCCACCACTCTTTCTTTAGCTCCTCAGTATAAGCCTACCACATTCATAGCACCACTTACCGTCTATGCTTTTGTTGCTCAACCTTCTACTAAGGCTTCCACTTTGGCTATCAATCCAACGATTGTGCTTCCCCAATCAGCTAGTGAATCCATGTTCAATACTTTTGATGATCATTGTTATACTCTTGAGCCTACAGTTAAGTTAAGTGGACCGCCAAACTTTTTATCAAGAAGCCTAGCATTCCAGAAAAGCTAGAGGAAATGATAGGGAAGGTGAAGAATGTAGAAAATGATATGAAAGTTCCTTGGGACTTGTAGGCTATGAAAATGTTTCATATAAAAATTGGGGCATATTCTCAAGTGTTAACCTTCCTCCAAGGTCTTAGGCATCAAAATTTGGGGATCCTAATGGATAGAGGGATTATGTGAAACATTTAGGACGATATTGCAAACAATCAAGGAAAACTAAAGGAAAGAAGAAGGAAAACACACCTCAATCCCGAGCTTACATATCAAATCCACCTACTCATCTGCAACAAGGTTCCTTTTTTCAAAATCCAAAGAATTTCATTCCACTTCCTCAATGTCCTTTGAACAATACATAATTGTATACTCATCTGTCTTCTTATCCACAATGGCATACACCTGTCCCTCAACATCGTCCTCGACCCCCACAAATTTACCAAGGAACCTCTAAATTTAAGTTTTATCCGAGGCCAGAGTTCCCAAAGAGGAAGAAGGAAAAGGATAATTTCACTCTTATGAGGGAATCCTATGCCAATTTGTTCTAGAGATTGAGACAGAGGGGCATGATTACTCCTCTCCTTGGGTATACACCTAACCCACATTCAAGAAATTTTGACCCTAATGTATAGTGTGTGTATCATTCTGATGTTCAAGGTCACAGTACTGAAGATTGTCGTACTTTGAAAAAAAAATAGAAAAGATGATTCAAGAAAAAATGATTGTAGTGCAAAACATTGACACCTCAAGCGTTACACAGAATCCTTCACCAACACATGGTAATGCACAATATGTGGGAAGAAATGAGTTGAGCATGAGGATCTAGAACTTATTTATTAAGGGAAATGTGTCTAATGGTGATGAAAGATCTAGTGATGATGTGCAACTCAGTGGCTAAGGTGTTACATTCAGCAATTGGAAAGTCACTCATCTCCTTGCCAGGAAGGATTATTGGTAGTTTGTTTTGTTTTCCTCTCTATTTTTTGAATTATCTCAGGGTTGTAGTTTGAAATCTATCTTTTTTTGCGTCTTTTTCGTTCATGTTTAAACCCTTTTATATTTTATTTTAACTAAATAGAATGTCCCTTTTTTGTTTGTGTTTTAAATATGTATTGTTTCTTTGTTTTATTTACATTGTACATTTTATGTCGGTTCTAGTGATATGACATGCTGGCGGAATTTTCAGCTAGATCTTAAAATCCAGATTAAGCATGAACATTGAATTAGAGGGCTAAAGTTAGAAAAAATGTATGAGAAATAGGTAGCGGGTTGATACATTTGGTGACCATGTTGAAGCCTTTTTAAAAAAATTTAGGCTATTATTTTGAGAATCATGAGAATAACTTGGTCATCAATTGAAAGACATCTCAATTAGGTCAAATAGTGAATGTGCGATCATATGAAAAGAGGAACAGAAAGAAAATCAGCTCCACGAAGTCATGAGCCCTTTAGCATAGAAATGTACAACGAAAGTGGAGTTGTATGTTTGAAAAGTGTAGAAGAAGAATTGTCGCACATGCTCAGTTAAAGTTTGTGGTGTTAAAGTATCACAATTGATCTTTATCTTTCACTTACTATTGCATGATGTGTACTGGCATTTTCAAGGATTGATATGACGAAAGCATTTCATTCTGCTATCCAAACATTGTGTCATCCTTTTCTTACCCTATTTGAGCTTTAGTCCTATTTTGTTCCATACCCCTTTTTTGGAATCAAGATAGAGTCAACAAAGTTCAAAAGAAAAGTGTCGAGCAAAAATATAGTGTCAAAAAAATTTAAAAATAAAAAGAGACAAATATGTCTGAAAAGAAAGAAAAGAGAAGAGTATCAAGAATAGAGTTTGAAAAGGTTCCAAAGAGAAAAAGCAGAAGTCAGAATCAAGCACAAGAACAAGTTTCCAGAACTATGTGCAACCTGATTCTCCTCTATCGAAAGTGAGATACGTAGGTTGTCCTACTCTGGGCTCGGTCCAACCAAATGAACAATTTAGAATTGCCCAGTCAAAAGAAACTAGGGCATGAGTTAATCCTTATTGTTTAAGTCGATTCCAAAAGTTGTAAGTCCTAGCCCACTTCAAGTATCGTTTGGGCCCCATGCCATCCTTTCTTTCTAACCTTATCTAACAGTCAAGTTACCACCATAGAAAGACCTTCAGATCAATATTTGAGAATATTAAGGCTAAGCATGCAATGGATATGATGACGCATTCTGGGAATTACTTGTCTTCCTCAGCATAAGGAATCAGGAGAAATAAAAAGGAGAGTATTATTGGTGGAAACCCCCACGGTCACCATGAGGCAATGGTAAGTTGAGAGAAATAAAAATGAGAGTCTTATGGGTGAAAACTCTCATAGGCACCATAAGGCGATAGTGAGCTGACAGAAAAATGAGAGAGGCTTGTTGACGAAAATCCTTCAAGGTATCACTAGCCGAATGAGGTGTTGAATACAATTGACCTAAGAAAGCAACTCAGTTTCAAGACCATTAACTCAACAACAATAGGTAGAAAGTGTGAATGGAAAGATCAGGCAAATCCAAAATGCATGGCATAATCATTAGAGTTGACTGTCATTTTTAGATAAATTTTTCATTTCTTTGTTTTAAATGGGAACGTTCATTGTCTTTTCTTTCTTCTCTATGTTTTTATTTTATTTTGTAGAGTCAGTTATCCAAACAAAAAAATCATTGTCATTTTTTCTTTTTTCTTTTGAGTGAAGTCTATGTCAAAACAAGTGAGAAAAGATTTTAAAGCTGGCTACCTGCTTCTTCAATTGCACAAAGCAAGACAAAGGGCCAGCACATGAAAGAAACAAGATTGCAAGTCAGAACAAGGCATGCAGAAGGTTGTTGTCACACAAATTTGGGGAATTCATGGAAATACCAAGGTTTAAAGGGAATTGTCTAAGAAACATAGAAAAGCAGAGATATTATGTTTGTCTCAGAGTCGCTCTTAATATTTTGAGTTTGGACCAACGGTGTAACAAGGTAACGACAAATGTTAACGATTGGAAGCAAGATCTAAATGGGACAAGTGCAAGAGAAATCTCCTCAAATACGAAATCCGCAAGCCAACCACCCTATTTTAAACTCATAAGTTTTCTTTGTATGAAATAGGAACAACTATTGCCTTCAAATCAAAGGCTTCAAACCGTAAATATCCAGAGGTGCAATTCCTTATTTCTGCAAATGCAAGAGAAGTGTTATTGTACAGGTTTGGTAATTACAATTATGGTAAAACTCATCATCTTGTACCCCTAAGAGACACATTCTCTAATTTGGGTCTTTCATGTCTCACGGCTAGGAGGTGAACTTCCTAATTTGAACCGTTAATTCTAAAAAAAGTACTTTTTACCAAGAACCTTTCACTTTTATTCTTAAGTGAGGGACTTGTTGGTCTCAATCATTCAATATTACCCTCAAAAGGGGTATTTGTTGATCAGGACCTTGATTTATCTTTGCATTATGCATTGTTGCAAGTAGTTGTGATTGGGTTTGACACCTGCAAAAGATTTTGATGAAAACAGGGGCAAAAATTAAAAGTAATTCATATTATATGGAACTTGACTATAGGACATCCTAGAAAGTGAGACTTTATTTTTTTTAAATATGAAATCTTTTTCTATCATAATCTTTATTTGGGATAATCTTGTTTTAGTTTTGATTTTAATTTTAGGAGTCTGCCTGAAGAACAAAGGTGATAAAATTGAAAGTCGGGAGCTTTCCCAGAGAACATTGTAAGGAAATTGCAAGTCGGGAGGCCTGCCCGAAGAATAGGGGTGATAAAATTGAAAGTCGGGAGCTCATCCTTAGAACAGAGAGAAAAATTACAAGTCGGGGGGCCCACCCAAAGAATAAGGGTGATAAAATTAAAAGTCGGGAGCACGCTCGAAGAACCAAGTGAGAAAATTACAAGTCAGGGGACCTTCCTGACGAATAGGAGTGATAAATTAAAAGTCGGGAGCTCGCCCGGAGAATAGAGTAAGGAAATTGCAAGTCGAGGAGCCCGTTCGAAGAATAGGGGTGATAAAATTTAAAGTCAGGAGCTCTCCCAGAGAAAAGAGTGAGAAAATTACACGTCGGGGGCCCGACCGAAGAATAGGGGTGATAAAATTGAAAGTCGGGAGCTCTCCCAGAGAATAGAGCGAGGAAATTACAAGTTGGAGGGCTCGCCCGAAGAATAGGGGTGATAAAATTGAAAGTCAAGAGCTCATCCGGAGAATAGAGCGAGGAAATAGCAAGTCGGGGGGCCTAGCCGAAGAATAGGGGTGATGAAATTGCAAGTGAGGAGCCCGCCTGAAGAATAGGGTAAAGAAATGGAAAGTCAAGAAACAAGGTGAAGAAGTTGTAAGGATCTCGCCTGAAGAGTAGGGTGAAGATTTTCAAATTCAGGATCAAGGTTCAGAAGTACCACTGATAGAACATGGTCGATTTGTGAGTTCATCTCCAACATCAAATTTTGTATGGAGAAAGAATCTATTCACAAGTTCAACCCCAAAGAAAAATCAGATATTTTGTCAATTTTGAGAGCATCAGAAATTCAAGTAAAGATCTAGAAAGAAAAGCTGCATAGATAGGACTTTGTAATTTCATTTATGTTTAACTTGTAATTTTTATTTTTAATGTAATGACAGAGCCGCGGACCAGAACCTCAATAGAGCCTCACTAAAATCTCCAACTCGGTATAGTCTCTCTCCTTCCAACCCTTTGAGATACCTGTAACTCCCTCATAGTTGGGAAAGTAGGATGTCCTAAGCTAAGACCCGGTTGCATTTCTTCTTTCTATTTATTTCCTTGAATAGTCGTTGGGACAAAATTTGGTATCGTTGTCTACTTTTTTGTCTGAAAACACTTAATGTTACACCCAAAAAGGGGCATAATATAGACACCTAATTTTGTCCCTTCCAAAATTCCAATTCATCCATTTTTACCTCACATTATCATACACCTCACTCATGTGATTATACCCCAAAAAAATACAAAAAATAACAAAATTTCAGTAAATTCCTAACAAATTAAATCTCTAATATTCCCTAATCCTAATAAACTTTATCATAAGCAATTCACCCACCTACCTCACCCCTACCTACGTGACCCCTCACATACTCTCACCATCCATTACACACTATTCTCATACAAAATATAGAAAAAAAGGGCCCACTAGAATTCACTGAAAAAGGGAATATATACATAGATCTCTCTGAAAGGGAAGGGAATACACACACAACACCAAAAACCAGAGAATTCACCTTCTTCTTCAATATATACATGCAGTCACAAGCACACAAGGGACACCAGAATACACTCGACTCTATCTCCATTTTTATATACTATATATGCATACACTATCGGATAGATAGTATACTCACCTCACCATTAATTCCACACATAATTTTGATTGGAGAGGGAATAGACTGATGTAATACCCTGTACTTTTCCTAGCTTGAAAAGTTTCCTAAGAATGTTAGAAGCTTTCTTTGAAAGATGAATCCATTTTTGTACATGTGTTATTTTTAATATTTTTAGTTTTTATCATGTGGGGAATCAAATAAGCTTTCCATCGATATTGGATTCGCCCATATCCAAAACCTAGGTAAAGAGTTAGAGCTTTTTTAGTGAGATAGTGATCACCTAAGCCTTCAGCGCCATATTGGTTAGTGGTGCACCGCGCCACAAGCTAAAATGGTAATTGTCCTTTTCCAGTGTCTCAGCGCAATTTCCCCCGCATCACGCTAAGGATGAAAATTGAGAAATTTTCTCTGAAATTAAAGACGCATCCAGGGTTAAAATGGTCAGTTTCCCACCCCTATATATACCCAATAACATGTGATTTAGTCATTATTCACCTAAAATATACTAGTTTTTCTCAAGATCAAGCTAGGGTTTCTATTGGGGATTCAAATTCAAGAAGGTTTCACCGTCAATCTTCAAGAAATCACATCCCAAGTATGCATAGTGTTCATTCATGGACTTCTTTCACCCATGATGCCCAAGAATCTCTTTTATAAGTTCAAGTCTATTGATTTATTTATAAATTTCATGTTAGGTTTGTTTTGTTTATGCTGAGAATGATCAATTGAATTCAAATCCATGTTGGATGGTCAATGTTATGTGGAATTGATTTGTATAGAGGTATATTCATGTGAACCTATGATTAAACCCTAGGATGATGAAATTAGATGTTGAATCATGATGTTTAATTGTTGTATAATGTTGTCTACATATATTATGCCTACCATTTATTTGATTAAATGCCTATACGAAGGAAAAGTGCCCAACCAACATGATATTATGAAATCCCCATGTTTGTACAAGTTTATGCATACCATATGTTTGATGGAGTGTTTAAACATATGAATTATGAATTGTGTTGTTAGTCATGTGTTCATGTAAGTCATGCTATGCCAGTTTCTTTCCATCGAGTCCTGGGGGTACATATACCCGACAATTTAGCTGTGTGCCTAGAGCCATGTCATGTTTTCAAGATACTCTCAGTCAAGCTATGATCCATAGAACTCAGTCAGTCATGTGAATCAGGAAAACCCAGAAATCTCAGTAATCTTAGTGATCTCAGTAATCTCACCAACCTTAGTATTCCCAGTCAATCTCAGTAACTTCAGTACTCTCAGTCAGTCCTTAGAACTCAGTATATTTCATCAGTCAACGGATCTTAGTAAATTTAGTTTAGCTCCACTAAAAAATACCATTAGAATCAGATTAGTTTAGTTAATCAGTTCAGTCTTTTTCAGATGGGAGTAGGATTCAGCACTGAGCGAGCCTAGGGATGGGGACTCACCCGCTAGATAGGATTGAGATCTCTAGAAGAAATCCCTAAGTTCCATAACTACGTAGCCAGTGTAGGAATGAGATGTCACCCATTAGATAGGAATGACATACTCAAGGATCACCCGTTAGCATATTTAAATGTATAGGACTGATCCCAGGGGTCACCCGCTAGATTAGGACTGACTCCATAATTATTTTTACCAATGGCATGGTACTAACGCCCTTCCAACTGGGGTTATAGGTTGGATCCTAGTTAACTTAGTATGGGGTATGTTGGTTAGATGAGTACATCCCACAGTTTTAGTTACAGAATCAGGACTGTCAGATACAGTCAATTCAATTCAATTGTATAGATTTAGGAATGTCAGATACAGTTAATCCTTATTATTATAAATAGACCCCGAAATCACCTACCATACAGGACTGATCTCAATTGTGGTCAATTAGTATCAGTATCATCAGATGTAGAGATTACCCACTAGATAGGACTGATCTCAGATTTAGTTACTTAGATACAGTATGAAACTCAGCTAGTTCCATTAGGTTCAGGACTGTCAGATACAGTCACTCATGTTATTAGTTATATCAGTTATCAAAACTTATGTTATTAACATTCAGCTTCAGGCCTGCCAGATATAGTCAACCAGACCAGTTCTTCCTAATCAGAACTGTCAGACATAATTATCCATGTATTAGTAACATAGTATCAGTCCCTTAGTATTCAGTAATACAATATCAGTTTCTCACTCATCAGTGACTTAGATGTTAATGTCAGTAGACTCAGTAGTCAGAACTCAGTATTCAGTCCTATCATGATCTCAGTTACAGTTATGTATGCATGCATGTATTCTTATATTTATGTTAGTGAATCAGTTAGTATTATTCATGCATATGAACCTATTACATTTAGCCTACCTCACTTGCATACTAGTATATTCAAAGTAATAACGCATTTATGTTATGGTGTAAGTTAGTAGCATCCCAATTCAGCGATCAGAGTTAGCAGTAAGTTCTCATCCTTCGAGGACATAATGATCACATTACTATTTTAGTTTTTAGTTTATTTCAATAGTCGGAGTTAGTTGGGGACATGTCCCATCAACTCCTTATTCAGACAGTTTAGAGGCTTTCAGACCATAGTATGTTTTGATAATTATCTCAGTTGTTTTGGTATTGTTATACCATATTTTTCAGTTATGTACTAGTATTGAACCGTATGGCCTTTCAGTTTATGTTTACATATTTATGATATTATTACTATTATTTAGTGCTTAGTTTACAGATATCAATCATGGGTTAGCTTGTGGTCCTTCGGGGTCATGGGCACCGTGTAGCATTTTGGGTACCAGATTTGGGGCATCACAAACTTGGTATCAGAGCCAGGTTCAATAGTATCCTAGGAAGTCTGAAAAGTCATATCTAGTAGAGTCTTATACATGCATATGTTGTGTACCACACTTATATGCAGGAGGCTATGGGGTGTTTTAGGAATAATTTCCCTTCTTTCAGTATTCATGTCATACCAGTGAGCATAGGCTCAAAGTTAAACTCTCAGTCTAATCCATTTCTCTCTTTCTTCTATAGAACATGCCTCCTAAAAGAAGAAACAAGAATCAGTCAGCCCCTCAACTCGAAGAACTTTTGGGTGAACATGTTTCTCATGCGGAGTTCAGGGCCGCATTCTTTACTCTTACTCAGTCAGTTGCTACTCATAATAAATATCCAGTTGTCATTCCGACCAACCTAGTGGCCAATTCAGCTGCAGCCAAGATTCGGTTCTTCACCCGAATGAACCCTCCATCCTTTCTTAGGTCTAAGTCAGATGAGGACCTTCAAGAATTCCTAGATCAGGTTTAGAAAGTGACTGACTTCATGGGGGTGGCTACTGTTGAGAGTGCTAAGCTAGCTGCATACTAGTTGTAGGATATTGCTCATACTTGGTTCAAGCAATGGAAATCAGAGAGGGTAGACGATACAGGGTCAGTTGAGTGGGAAGATTTTGCTTCTATATTCCTTGATAGATTCTTTCCCCTAGAGCTTAGAGAAGCCAAGGTGCTAGAGTTCATCAACCTCAAATAGGGCAATATGAAAGTGAAAGAGTATTCTATTAAGTTTACTTAATTAGCCAGATATGTCCCTCATGTGATTGCAGACAGTAAGGCCAAGATGAGTAAGTTTGTGTCAGGGGTGAATGATAGCATGGTTAATGAATGCAGATCTGCCATACTAAATAGTGACATGACTTTAGCCATATTTATGACCCATGCTCAGCAAAATAAGAGGGCAAGGATAAGTATTTCTATTTTGCTCACCCTAAGTCGGAGGGTGGTAGACATTCTCAGTATAGTCATAAATTTTCAATTCCAGCTCCATCTTTAGCTAGTGTACCAGTACCCAAGTTCAGGAATGGTAGTCGTGATGGGTCTCTAGGCTCTGAGGCCCAGGGTAGTGAGAATAGGAGTCTTACCTATCTGCTTTGTGAATGGTATGGTAAGAATTACCTAGGAATATATAGAGTAGGCAGTGAGGTCTGTTATGGATATGGTAAGCCAGGCCATAGGCTATGGGAATGTAAAGTAAGGGCTCAGAAGGGAAAATATTTGTGCCAGCAGGGTGTCACTTCTAGTACCACTAGTGGTCAGTGTCAGAATAGGTTTTATGCTCTTCAGACTCTCCATGATCAAGAAAATTCCCGCCGGCATAGATTTGGATACGTTATAGGTCCTTCATACTCATGATATGCATTGCTAGACCTCTTGCTCTTATTTTAGCTTAAGATTTTCAAAATGAGTTATTCAGTCATGAATCAGTTCATGGATGCCCTGTGCATCACCCCAGTATCTCAGTAAAGTGAGCATTCTTAGAGGGACATAATGTCCAAAGAGGGAGATACCCCATTATTCCCCAATGTTCTTATGCCTTAAATAAAGAATCCAGTTTAGAGTAGAGGGTCTTCATAAGTTGACCCTTAAAGTCCCAACCTCATCTTTGGGCCAAGTATTCAGAGGTTCAGTTTAGTTCATGATGTTCAGTTCGTATGTCACGTATCAGACCAGACTTGGTTAGGTTCTCGTATTTTTGCTCATGCATGTTTAGTAAGATGATCTCGAATTCATTAGCATTTCTGGTTAGGATAACAGTTCTCCTTAGTCTTACTCAGTTTCATGTTCAATGTTTATCACAAACTTGGTACTAAGTACCTGTTCATATTCAACCATGCATTCATATATCAGTTCAGGCATGTAATTATGCATTAGACATGCATTCTTACTACGAGAAATTCAGTTCATCAGAATATTCAGTCATGTACTCATAAGTCAATTATCAGTCATGCATCAGATATACATGAATTCAGCTTATTAGTCATGCATCAGATATGCATGTTCAGTATGTTATATTCAACCATCAGTCATGTCAATCATGAAATCATGTTCCAGCCAGTCATGTTAAGTATGTACGTCAGTTTGTATATTTATTCCCTCTCACTCAGTCTTATTCGAGGATAAATGTTCTCAAGGGGGAGATATTGTAATACCTCATACTTTTCCTAGCTTGAAAAGTTTCCCAAGAATATTAGAATCTTTCTTTGAAAGATGAATCCACTTTTGTACATATAGTATCTTCAATATTCACTTTTTATCATGTGGGGAGTTGAATAAGCTTTCCATCGATATCAGATTTGCCCAAATCCGACACCCGGATGAAGAGTTAGAGCCTTTTTAGTGAGACAGTGTATCACCTGAGCCTTCAGCGCCATATTGGTCAGTGGCGCGTCGCGCCACAAGCTAAAATGGCAATTGTCATTTTTTAGTGTCTCAGCGTGATTTCTCCCACATCGCGCCAAAGTTTTAGGTCAGGAAGGAAGGGGAAATAAGATGGCTCCACGATGTGCCATCCATCAATTTCCCAATTGTCAAATTCCAGTGACACGGCGCGATAGCGCCGCATCGCGCCAAGGATGAAAATTGAGAAATTTTTTCAGAAATTAAAGATGCGTCCAAGGTTAAAAGGGTCAATTTCCCACCCCTATGTATACCCAATAACATGTGATTTAGTCATTCTTTACCCAAAATATACTAATTTCTATCAAGAACAAGCTAGGGTTTCTATTGGGGATTCAAATTCAAGAAGGTTTCACCGTCAATCCTCAACAAATCACATCCCAGGTATGCATAGGGTTCATTCATGGACTCCTTTCGCCCATGAAGCCCAAGAATCTCTTTTCTAAGTTCAGGTTTATGGATTTCGTTATCAATTTCATGTTAGGTTTGTTTTGTTTATGCTGAGAATGATCAATAGAATTCAAATCCATGTTGGGTGGTCAATGTTATGTGGAATTGATTTGTATAGAGGTATATTCATGTGAACCTATGATTAAACCCTAGGATGATGAAATTAGATGTTGAATCATGATGTTTAATTGTTGTATAATGTTGTCTACATATATTATGCCTACCATCTGTTTGATTAAATGCCTATACGAAGGAAAAGTGCCCAACTACCATGATATTATGAAATCCCCATATTTGTACAAGTTTATACATACCACATGCTTGATGGAGTGTTTAAACATATGAATTATGAATTGTGTTGTTAGTCGTGTGTTCATGTAAGTCATGCTATGTCAGTTTCTTTCCATCGAGTCCTGTGGGTACTTATACCCGACAATTTAGTTGTGTACCTAGAGCCATGTCATGTTTTCAAGATACTCTCAGTCAAGCTATTATCCATAGAACTCAGTCAGTCATGTGACTCAGGAAAACCCAAAAATATCAGAAATCTTAGTAATCTCAGTGATCTCAGTAATCTCAGCAACCTCAGTATTCCCCGCTAATCTCAGTAACTTTAGTACTCTCAGTCAGTCTTCAGAACTCAGTACATTCCGTCAGTCAATGAATCTCAATAAATATAGTTTAACTCCACTAAATAATACCATTAGAATTAGCTCAGTTCAGTTAATCAGCTCAGTTCAGTTAATAAGTTCAGTGTCTTTTAGGTGAGAGTAGGATTCAGCACCGAGCAAGCCTAGGGATGGCGACTCACCCGCTAGATAGGACTGAGATCTCTAAAAGAAATCCCTAAGTTCCAGAACTACATAGCCAATGTATAAATAAGATTTCACCCGTTAGATAGGATTGACATACTCAGGGATCACCCGTTAGCATATTTAAATGTATAGGACTGATCCAGGGGTCACCCGCTAGATTAGGACTTACTCTACAACAGTTTTCTTTACCAGTGAAGCGGTACAGACACTCTTCCAACTGGGATTACAAGTTGGACCCCAGTTAGCTTAGTATAGGTCATGTCGGTTAGATGAATACATCCCATAGTTTTAGTTACAGAATCAGGACTGTCAGATACCATCAATTCAGCTTAGTAGTATAGATTTAGGACTGTCAAATACAGTCAATCCTTATCATTATAAATAAACCTCGAAATCACCTACTAGACAAGACTGATCTTAACTATAGTCAATCAGTATCAGTATCATCAGATGTATAGATCACCCACTAGATAGGATTGATCTTAAATTCAGCTACTCAGATACAGTACGAAACTCAACTAGTTCCATCAGGTTCAGGACTGTCAGATACAGTCACTCATGTTATCAGTTATATCAGTTATCAGAACTTATGTTATTAGCATTCAGCTTTAGGATTGTCAGATACAGTCAACTAGACCAGTTCTTTATAATCAAAACTGTCAGACACAGTTATCCATGTATCAGTAACATAGTATCAGTCCCTTGGTATTCAGTAATACATTATTCGTTTCTCATTCATCAGTGACTCAGATGTCAATGTCAGTAGACTCAGTAGTCAGAACTCAGTATTCAGTCCTATCATGATCTCAGTTATAGTTATGTATGCATGAATGTATTCTCACATTCATGTTAGTTAGCCAGTTAGTATTGTTTATGCATATAAAACTATTTCATTCAGCCTACCTCACTTACATACCAATACATTCAAAGTACTGACACATTTGCGCTATGGTGTCTTATACCATAGGTTTAGAAGCACAAGCTCCAAAGAACCAGTAGCATTCTAGTTCAGCGATCAGATTTAGCAGTGATTCCTCATCCTTTGAGGACATAATGATCACATTACTATTTCAGTTTTCAGTTTATTTTAGTAGTCGGAGTTAGTTGGGGACATGTCCCATCAACTCCTTATTCATACAGTTTAGAGGCTTTCAGACTATAGTATGTTCAGATAAATATCATAGTTGTTTTGGTATTGTTATACCATATTTTTCCGTTATGTACTAGTATTAAACCTTATGGCCTTTTAGTTCATGTTTCCACATTTATGATATTATTACTATTATTCAGTGCTCAGTTTACAGATATCAGTCATGGGTTAGCTTGTGGTCCTTCGAGGTCATGGGCACTGTGTAGCATTTCAGGTACTAGATTCGGGGCGTCATAACTAATTTCACGAAAGAAAAAAGGTCGGGTTTTACTCTTTTTTGCACAAGGCTCTCACACATGGGGATACTCTCAAAAATCCCGTGATCCCTCATCAGGAAAAGAATACACACACACTAGCCGGAATCGACTATTTTTGGCTACCATCATCAAAACCCGACCAGGTAATCCCAAAATCCATTAGAAAAGCTAAAAAAACAGCCACTTGTTACCGTTCTTCGACAAAATAGTAACAGGGTACGAAATTGAATGCGGGTTTCTCTTTATTTTGTGATTTTTGGTCTGAGTTGGTGAAGACCAAGCAAAAAGGTATATCGAGATTGGTGTTTTCACTGTCAAGCTTTGAATCGGGTTTTCGAGCACAGTTTTATCTCCGATATATTGAAATTAACACTTGAGGTCCAATTCTTTGACTCTCTCTTTTCATTTTGTTTTGATTTGGTGCATTGATGTTATGATTGTGTGCTCTTGGTTGTGATTAGATGATATTTGTCGATGTTCGATATTGTTTATCCATGAATAATTAATCATGGTATAAATTTGATATTAGCATAGGTTTGGATAATTGTTTTGTGTAAAATTGATGTATAGAAAGGGATTTGTGAATAAAATGGTATGAGAATTGAAACTTGATGAAAAGTACCTTTTGATTAGTTTGATTCATGGGTTGTTGTTTAACTTAAAATGAACACCAATCAAACTTGATAGTATCATGATAGGTCGAGTGGGTAGGGAAATTCTAAGTCGGGTAGGCAAATTTTGGAAATGATGTTTTATTGAAAGTTTGAACGTGCGTGTGAATGTTTCTTTCTACTTTATCGCATAAGATTTGATGATGTATTCATTTGCCGGGGAATGCCCCGAGATCATATTGTACTTATTTACCAGGAAATGCCCCAAATTATTTTGTACTCGGAAGACATCTATGAAGAAGGCCCGAGGCATTGGGTAAAGCATTGAAGCATAGTTTAGGATTAGTGTAGGTTTAATTTTCTGTACTTTTTTTATTTTTCATTGTAATAATTGGACTGGACACTATAATTTTGGATTTTTTTTGTTTGTTTGTTTGATTGATCGATTTACGTGTTTTTGTGTGGTTTATATATTCATAATGTCAAATTAGCCGTTATGCTTCACCAAGTGACCGTGGTTGAACCACGGGATCGAGAGGTGCCTAACACCTTTTCCTCGGTCAACAGAATTCCTTAGCTGAAATCTCTATTCGCAAACCAGTTTAAAGAGTCAAAAACCGTTTTGAAAAAGGATATCCAAGGGTGACGGCACACCCAATTTATGCCAAGTGGCGTCTCTGAGTTAATAGTAAAAATGAATCCTTTTTGAAACAAATCTTTATTTCATCACTTTAATAATAAAAACCTTTTCAAATATAAAATTAATATTTTTGGTTAAAAAAAGGGAGTGACACCCGAGGCATCACTTTCAAGGGAGAACCTTAAAGTTAACCTAAATGGCAATGCACCGCGAAGCGCCGCCGCCGTCGCCGGAGTCCGCCACTGACAGCGTGTTTTTCGATCTGAAATTGGCATCAATTGACGCACTCTTTTTTAGGGCTTCTTGTTGGGTTTTGCTCGCTCTAGGAAGACACATCTTTTGGCATTGGCTGCACTCCGTTTACTATTGAACAGCGGCGGCACCGTCTTTACCGAAGATCGCCAACGTGGGCACTGGCTTCAAACTCAAATTCCCAGCAATTGGAGCACTTTTGGGGGGAGATTTTTGTTGGGGTGAGCTCGCCTTAAGGTGGCGCTCCTCTTGGTACTGGTCTGCGACCACCAAAGTTGCCAAAGTGATGTGCGATGTTAAGATTGAATGTTTGTGTGTAGTTTGATCTTTATTGTCGGTGAATAATTGCTCATATTTATTTGTTGTCTATTCTTTGGGAATGAAGTGTGTGATGAAGTCAAAAATAATAAACAACATCGAATTTAAAAATTTTAGACAACCTTGAAGTGGAAAATAATGGTCATATCAATTATTAAATTTCCGAAGATCTTAAATCTGAAAATAACGAAAAATACCAATTTCAAAATTTTCAACGACCTTGAAACCGGAAACAATACACAATATCAAATTTATAATTTTTGATAACCTTAAAGTCGGAAATAATGCAGAATTTTAAAATTTTTGACGACCTTGAAGTCGAAAATAATGGACAATACCCATTTGAAAATTTACGACGATCTTGAAGTCAGAAATAATGGACAATATTGATTTTAAAATTTTCGTTGATCTTGAAGTGAAAAATAATAAACAATATCGAATTTAAAATTTTCGACAACCTTAAAGTGGGAAACAATGAACAATAACAATTTTTAAATTTCCAATGATCTTAAATCCGGAAACAATGAAGAATACCAATTTTAAAATTTTCGACGACCTTGAAGCTGGAAACAATGAACAATACCGAATTTAAAATTTTCAATAACCTTAAAGTTGGAAACAATAGAGAATTTTGAAATTTTCAGCAACCTTCAAGTCGGAAACAATGGACAATACCCATTTTAAAATTTATGACGACTTTGAAGTCATAAATAATGGACAATATCGATTTTAAAATTTCCAACAATCTTGAAGTTGAAAATTATGAACAATACCCATTTTGAAATTTTCTGCGAATTTGAAGTCGAAACCAATCGATTTTGTGCCTGGAGATGAGAAAAATGATAAATTAATTTTCGATGTCATTGATGAGTTCTTGGATGCCATTGTGTGTAAGAAAAAGAAGAATAAAGAAAGAAAATGAAAAGTAAAAGAAAAATTAAAAATAAATAAAGAAAATAAAGAAATATTAAAAAAAATCGTTCTCTCTCTTTAAAGAGAGTGAACACACTCTCTTGCCATGTCAGCGTTCAAGGGTGTAAATATTCCACTTTAAAATAGTTCAGGGGGGTCATAGGGCCCCTGCAAAGTATAAGTGTGTAGTTGGGATTTGGGGTAAAGGATGGAGGGGCTTTTGGCCATTTTCTCAAAATAAATATCAAAATATAAAAAGTCATGACATTTAATGATATTTATCATATCATCCATTATGCATAGTAGTTACATACATATTTACGTGATAAGAAACATTTTATAAATGCAAATATTTAAATTAAAATATCTGTGTTCTCTTTTATTATATACTTTCTTGATCTCAAATAGTTGACATGTATAGAATTCGCATAACTTTTAATGGATAATTAATTAGAAGTGTGATTTAATTAATTTATTTTTTATTAATTTTTTAATCCTTATCTATAAAGAAATTAAGAGAATATAAATAGAAGATGAAGTAAAAATAGTAAGTGTCAATCTTAAGAGATTATTAAGAAGGAAAAGATTGATCTTGAGGAGAATGAAAGAAATGAATAAGTTTAAAACGGAAAAAATGAAATGAGAAAAGAGAGAAAAATAAGAAAAGAAAATAAATTTTACAGAATTTCTAATTATGACTCCATTATTCTTGGTCCAATGTGAATTATGGCCAAGATTTTTAGGGATAGATTCCAAAATAAAATACAAAAGACAAAATAGAAGTATTAGTGGCGACAAAAAGATGGCCACACTAGATCTCCCTTTAGCAGCAACTAAATCGCCACAAAAGACTTTTAGTAGCGACAACTCGTACGTCGCCACTAACCCAAATTTTATTGGAAAAATTACTACATATTTGTGGCAACCTTTACATAGTCGCCACTAAATATGTCACTATTAGTGGCAACTTTAACGGTCGCCCCTAAATCTTATACCTTTTGTGGCAACCTTTAAATGTCGCCATAGAAATCCTAACTTTTGTGGTAACTGTTTGTGTCGCCACTAAAAGTCGTCACAAAAAATTATATTTATTGTAGTGATTCTATCCGAAAATAGGTACATTCTTATGAATTTAATGTCTTGCATGAGTTACAAGTTTAATATGATGTCGTACTAAGTTATTCTTTTGTATAGATACAATATTATGACGTCAAACATAGCTGAATCGGTGAATTCATTATTTGGTGATGAAAGAGAATTTCCTATCAAGGTTCTATTTGAAATAATAAACAAAATGTATGACCAATTTTTTAACGAAAGGCGTGTGAAGTTCAAGGATGCAGGAACCCCATTTGTTCTAGAAGTGGAAAAAATAATATCAACAAACATCAGTCTGGGGAATTGGTTATTATCTCATCAAATAACATATTACAAGTTCAGTATCAACGGTCATGGTGATGTTATCATGATTGATCTTCTAATAAGATCTTGTTCGTACAGAGTTTTTGACTTGGATAAAATACCCTGTCCACATGCTATGGTAGCACTTCGAGCTCAATACGGTGCAAAATATAGAAATAAAATTTACGAGCACTCCTCTCCATATTATTTGGTGGAAAAATATACAATGACATTTAGTGGGCATATTACTCCGGTGCCTCCCGAAGAATCTTGGGTTGTTCCTACAGAGCTTTTGGGGAGATTATTACCTCCTCAATATATTAACCCAAACACTATCAAACCAGAAAAAAAGCAATATAAGAGGAGGCGTGGAGTCGGAGAATCATATCCATCAATAAGAAACAAGTGCTCCATGATCATTGTCATTGTAAAAACTTATGTTGTTGTTTGTTGTAGACTTTTATATCTTTAACTCATTATTGTAAACGTAAATTTTATCATGTATTATATATAAGATATCTTTTATAATAACTTGTGTATCAATAAAAAGAGGCAAAACATGAACTAAATACAGTAGACCATAAAATTATTTTCAACAGATTACCTATCTATTGCAACAGATGGACATTAGTTGGAAGAACATAATACAGTTCATTAAACTGGAATGTTTTTCTCCAACAAATGAAAAATCTGTCGCAACAGATAGATAATCTGTTGATAGAAACCCAACCGATGACCAATCTGTTCCAACACATGGTCCATCTGTTGAAAGAACTCAAAAGCCAAAATTGCTACTGCTATTGTATTCAAAATATCTCCTTACCTCCAACCGCCGACATGTTAACATGTATGTTTAGAAGAAAAAATAGACAAAATGAAAATTGAATAAGAATTAAAAAGCTAAAGTAGACTAAAAATAAAATTTTCATTAAAAGAAAAATAAAATACATTAGATATAGATCCGATATAGAAAAATTAAAATATACACGCTAAAAGAAAAAATACATTCTAATTATTATCATCATCATCATTATTATTATTTCTAGGCGGCTAATCAACTGGCAGTAGCATGGCCCTCATCAGCCTCTGCATCTCTCTAAACATCCTTACTCTCACAGCGACCAGCTCCTTCTGCAGGTCATTAACCTGCCTCTGAAGTTTTCGCACGGTGTCACACAGAATAGCAATGTCCCAAACAGGATCAACCATATCTATAACATGCATGAATTGACAAAAAATGCAAACACAAAAGTAATAAAAAAAAGTTCGAATGTAATACAACTTTACTACCAATTGGTAGATTTACACAGGAAAAAAAACTTTCCTCAACGAGAAAGGAATATGCTCTTTGAATAGAAGTGGTTGAAGATGTAACACGAAAAGAGAAAATACAAGAAATAAATAAAAGTAGAGTACAATGAATATTAAGGAGGAACTTATAGAGGATTGAATCTGAATATTTTAGGCAAACAAACACGACTGTTCAGCTCCATTGTATTAATTACATTCAAACTGCTATTTTTTTTGTGAAAAGTCATAAATTTTTGTTTTACATTCAAACTTTTACCTTTTTAAAATGGTTTGAGACTTAATAACAACCGTTATTATTGAGTTGTTGCAATAGATCGTCTATCTTTCATATAAGATAACTCACTGTCGCAACAGATTTACCAACTGTTGCAACAGATGGTCTGTATGTACAACAAATGAGACATTTGTTGCAACATATGGATTATCTGTTGTAACAGATAGACCATCTATTGGAGGATATATTTTTATTTCTTCAAACAGTTGATTCATCAGGTGCAATAGATGGGGAATTTAATTTATCAGCTGTTTTGAATGTGTTAGACAAAAATTCACGATTGTTTACCTCTTTTTTAATAGTCATCATATGAGTGTAGATGAATAAACATTGTCTAGCATTGATGGGTTAGGAAAAATAAGGTAAATGCGAATGAATGGATCCACTTTCATGCTTAGGAGTTATATATTATTGATCAAGCTATCGTGACAAACATACATAAAGTACAATGATTTTGTGAATGTAGTTTTTTATCGATTAGACATTGATCCTTTAAACAAGATCCTACATTCTATATTTTGGTTTGGTAGGTACAAATTGATAAGGCCAAAGGGTTTTAAGACGGTGGTGTCGATACCTTATTACAAATGACGGTTTTGCTCATGTTTATGTGTCAAGTTTGGAGAAAGGTTTAATCTTTTGGTGGCAGTGTAACTATCAAATAGTTATTGGACCAATTTTAATGGTGCAATGGACTCTTTAAAGGACTCTGAAGCCTCACACTGCAGAATACAAGAATAGAAAACCAATAGAAATTCCCCTGGTCTAAATTTATATGGATGGGTTGCTCGAAGAAACTATTATATAGCAGAAGGTGCTTAGGATAATACCTGTGTGGGAAGGGGGTGGTGGAGAAGACCATATGTCATCTCAGACCTTATTTAAGAGGAAACACAGGAAAGAAAGTAAGGAACTTTAAGCGAATCTGGCCAATGAAATTGACTTGAGAGATGAAAAAATTGAATGAGCTTCAAATGTAGAAGTGAATCCAAATATTAAAATCCATCAGTTGTTCTTGAAAAAGAAAAATGTTCAAGAGGACTGGAGCTGGACACTTTGCTAGGGACTGTGACTAGCGAGTGTAGCCTCAATAAAGACCCACAAAGTGCAGGACCAGAACTCTAAGGAAATATCTTGGCGAGCACAGAGGATTGGTAAGATTTTTAGTCAAGAATAAAACTTGAACCAATAACTTTGAAAGTAAAAATAGGGGAAGCCAAGGCATCAATTTCTAAAGTCTAACTTGCACCCATGCCTTCTACTTGTGGTTCTGATCAAGTCAATGGCAGTAGAAATAAAAAGGTTTGAAGTTGGGAAGAAATCCCATGGCTTGTTGTTTCCACTTTCTTTGACCAGACCAGAGCCATAAACAAGAGGCATGGGATGCAAGTTTAACTTGATAAATTGCCACCTTGGCTTGATCCCTTATTTTTACTTCAGGATTTGTTGGCTCAGGTTTTATTCTTGACCGACAATCTTACCACCATCGATGCTCATGAAGCTGAAACCTTAGAGTTCTAGTCGTATATTTTGTAGGTCTTCATTCAGGCTACTCTAGCTAGTTGCAGTCCCCTAAAAAAGTGCACAACTCTAGTCCACTTCAGCATTTTTCTTTTTAAAGTGGACTGATGGATTTTCATTATTGGATACACTTTCACAATTGTAGCTCATTCAATTTTTTCATTTTTCATGTGAATTTCATCAGCCAGTATCGTTACACTTTTCTTCCTACTTTATATTTCTTTTTAAATAAGGTCTGAGTTGATATATGGTCTTCTCCATCTCCCCATTCCTGCACAGGTATTCTTCTAATTACCCTTTGTTGCATAATAGTTTCATCGAGCAACCCATCCATATAAATTTGAACTAGAGCAATAACTATATTTATTTCCATTCTTATTTGCAATAGTGCGAGGCTTCAGAGGCCTTTTAAAAGTCCATTGAACCCTTAAAATTAGTCCAATCACTATATAAATATTTATACTGCCACCAAAAACTTGAACCCTTCTCCAAAGTTGACACATAAACATTAGTAAAATCTTCATTAAACTGTAACAGGGTATTGACACCACCTACTTGGTCCCTTAGCCTTGTAAATTTGAACCTAACAATCTTAACTGTAAAATGCCATATCTTGTTTGAAAGATTAATGCCTTATAGGTAAAGAACCAACATTCACAAAATCAGTGTACGACATGTCTGTTTTCATGATAGGTTGATCAGTAATACATACCTCCCACATAGGAAGTGGTTCCATCTACAAACAGTTTATTCTTCTAAACCCATCTTTACTCTAGACTTTAATGTTGGTCGGGCAAAACTTTATCCAGTTTCACTTCCGTTTATCTGCAAACAAGAGAAAAATATTTGATGTCAAACAAGAGAAGAACAAAAAGAACATTATAAAAGGGTAATACAAAATTGAATGATTTAACAGATGTGTCACCTATTGCAATAGATTCCCCATCTATTTAACAGATGAGTCATCCATTGCAACAGGTGACACATCTGTGGCAACAGATGGATGACATATTGCAACTGATGGGTCGTCTGTTGGAATAAATCAAACCAGACTTATAACTGGTTTGATTTCTTCCAACAGTTGCTCTATCTGTTCAAACAAATAATTCATCAGTTGCAACAGTTAAGGAAACTATTACAACGCCACTAACAACATGAACAATAAATAAACAACACCATATGTTCCAACACTATCAACAACACAAACATAACATGTTTCAATAACACCAATACTTATTTCTCAATAAATAGAAAACTAGTAATGGGTAAATCAATAATAACAATAGATATAAATATCTAATTTAGATAACATACAAAGAAGAAGATGAGAAGAAAAAAGCAGTAGTGAACCATACCTGCAATATCAAAAAAGCAAAGGGATCAGAACACCTATTTCAATCGACCAAAGATATTAGGGGGATCGGTTGAGATCCAAAAGGATCCTCATGTGAAAGAGGAGAAAAAAGAGAGAAAAAAAGAAGATGGTTGTAATTACCCTAAAGATGAGAGAAAGAGAATTCTGAATCTGAATAAAGAAGAAAGATGAGTTGAGTTAATTTATGGCTGAAGGAGAGAGAATTCTAGAGATGGCTTTTAAATATTTATTAATAACTTTTGAGGGACATAAGGAGACGAAGACATTGAAAAGAAAAGATTATACTACTCAATAAGGAGATTTTTTGTTGTCCAAGTAATATTTTTTACCGCCATAGTATTTTATCTTTTTTATCTCGAATAGAAAATTAGAAAATTTCTTTAAAATAAAAAAAAAGATCTTAAAACATATAAGTTATCCATTGCAATAAATGACAATTTTTGTTTGAAAATTTCTAATGGATTGGTCATCTATTGCAATAGATGGAAATGCCTATTTGATAATTTACAATAGATAGTTAATCTGTTGCAACAGCTGACCTAATCTGTTTGATAAATTCCAACAGATAAGTCATTTGTTGCAACAGGTTGAACATTTGCTTTTAAACAATTTCTATTGAGTTCATATATTCAACTACTACTTTAATTGATTTAGCAACAACTAAGGATGAGTTAGGGTCAACTACAACTTCAATTAAGTCTTTCACAATTACATGATATTGGTATTGCGTTCCTCCCGACCTGAGTCATTGATGGATCACTCTGAGTTAAAATTATTCTTATTAACTCATTATCAAGGTAATACCTAAATTGATTTAGCTAGAACCAGGGGTGAGTTCATGGGATCAACTACAACTTTAATTGAGCCTTTGGCAATTGCATAATTTATATTGAATAATTATTTGCTTACCTCCTGCTTGAATCTTTGAGGCTTGGTCATTTGAAGTCATTCCTCACCTCCAAAAGCAGGTCAAGAATTACCCGAATGAGGTTTCTCGTCCAAGGATCCTTTGGTAGTTGGCTGCAAAGAGGAAAATAAGAATTAAGGAAACTGATCTCTTTAACCCTCTAGATGATGCAGTACATCTTCTTTTGAGTAAAATAATTTGACTCAAACAAAGATATTAAATAGATGTGCCATCTGTTGCGATAGATGGGTTATCAGTTGCAACAGATTACCCTTCCACTGCAGCGGGTACAATATGTAGGTAATCTGTTGCAATAGACAATTCATATTTTGTATCAGATTACCTATCTGTTGACTTGGTTCTCTAAACCTAACTCAACAGAGTAGCCATCTACTGCAAATTAAGTAACAGATGGGTAATCTAATATAATATATTGTTAATCCATTACAATAGACAGATTAGTTGTTGTGACAGAAAGATCATCTATTGTAATAGATGAGTTATCTATTACAATAGATGGGTTATCTGTTTCAATAGATTACCCATCCACTGTAACTACTACAATAGATGGGTAATCTGTTGCGGCAGATAATTTAAATTTTGCATCAGATTACCCATCTATTGCTTTATTTCTTTGAACCCAACTCAACAGATTACCCATGTACTGTAAATTTTGCAACTGATGGGTAATCTAATGTAATATATTATTAATCTATTGCAATATACAGATCAGTTTTTGCGACAGAAAGATCATCTGTTTCATAAGTTGTCTATGTTAACATGTAACCCAACTAACTGCAAATTATTATATGATTTAAATGTATCTATCTTTTTTTATAGGTTGTGCATCCATGGATCTTGCCTACTGAGCAGGAGTTGAGGATGACTTCTATTATTACTCTAGGTCTTGTTGATACAATAGTAGAATCAATGGTGAAGTTAATAAAAAAGGAATTGGCTAGAGAAATAGCCATAAGAAGAGCAGTTAGGAAAGGTCAGTCTAATGTTAAGGCTATTCATGACCAACCTATCCATGAGCAGTTCTGGGGGTGTTGCTAGTGTAGGTGTTAATGTTGGTGGCAGGCATATTGATGTTGCCGCCAGTCATGATAATGGGCATGTTGATGCTCGAGAAAAAACAAATATGTTTGAAAACACCCCTTTCTAGGTCCCTCTTACCCTTACACAGGTCCCTCTCACCCCTCTTCACCCTCATGTTCTCATTGCAAATGTGAAGAGTGCAAGAATAGTCAGGATAAACTCTTTGAAAAAGTAGAGACTATCGCTAAAGATATTGATAAATTGAAATCCAAGAGGGGTGTCATACCATCCAAGAAGGTGAGGGAGACATACGCTCCTACAACGGCGGTTGGAAGAAAAAAAAGAGTAATTATCCAAGTACTCTTCAATCAAAAATTAAAAAAAATTGTAACTCCTCCCTTCAAAAAGTTGTTGAAGTTCAGGATCCATTCAAGAAGGTAGACATATACGCAGAACTTGGCACCAAAGAGAAAAGGGATCTGAGACAGGACAAGAATGCCAAGAAAGGCGCACAAGATTACCCCATCCATACCTTTTTCATCCAATACTTCAAGAGTATGACAGATATGCATATGCAGTACGTGGACAGAGTAAGTTTACTTTTCATAATCTAGCCTTCTAATCTACTTTATAAAGAAGAAACTACACAATAGATGTATCATCTGTTGCAATAGTTGTGTATTCTGGTGTAACTTGAGGTAGTTCTGTTGCAATATAAAACTTATCTCTTGCATAATTTGCGTTAGATGGGTAATCTGTAAACATATTTAGAGAACCCTTAGCAATAGATAGACCATCTTTTGCATCTTTTCATTATGTTTTCCTTTTTTACAATTATAACCTATTTAAAAATTGACTTCTTATATCATAGTATGTTGAAGAAATTCTCTGTCTCATGGGGGGAAGGTAATTAGCATACCCAGATGGTTATGATATTGCTAATAGGATAATGGACCTCGACTTGTACAAGAATTTTAAGAATAAGTATGATGATCTTAGTAAGCGAGCGTCAACTCCTGGTGGCACGAAGTTTTGTTTGTTAATTTATGGGTTCCAGTGGGATGAAGAAATGATAAAATATGTTAGAGGGGAGAGTTCAAATCCACACGGTAAGATCTGGACCGGGGCAAAGAGGATTCTTTGAGTTATAAACGTGGACGGCATACGTTGTTGTGCTATTAAGATACTACTCGAGGAGGAAAAGATCAAGGTTTATGACTGTAACTTACCTACCTTGGATGAGGATAATTTTTTTACCCACATGCAGCCACTGTTGGAGTTGTTCCTATCTTGTTGAGGCAGAGTAAGCTGATGGATAATTTTCCACTGAAAGTGTTGGTAAAGAAACCATGGGATTGTGAAGGTCGAAACAAGGACATGAACCTTCCAAAAAATAAAATCGATGTCGCGTGTGGGTCGCGCGTACTTGTACATATCGAATGTTTGCTAACCGACACAGAAATGACCGAGCCAATGACCTTTCTATATTACCACGTTGTGTCAAATATGCAAGAGCTCTGGGCTTATGGGGTACTAACTAGACGTTTAGAGCCTGTGTATAAAGAAGAGCCTGTGAAATAATAATTTTTAATTTTGTCACTTCACTTTACATACGGAACTTTACATGTAGTGGCAATTTTTTGATATTTTACAATAATTACGCTTGAATATCCATGTTCTCAACAACACCAAACCTATAGCAAATACAAATACACCACTATGAAAATTTCAGCAATTATTCTTGAATATCCATGTGCCTAACAACACCAAACCAGTAGCAATAATGCTTACAATGTAGTATCTTCTTGCTCGATTTTGTTTCTCTTCAAAAGCCTTGACTTTCTTCAACAAACCCCAAATTACACAATTTGCTTGTTAAGGATGTCCTTCTTCATACCAATCAAAGTAATCACATCCACCCAATTTTTATAAAAACAAGACCACAATTACAAAACAATTACAAGTCAATAGTTAATCAACTAATTAAATAAATAAATATTACCTCCAAAATCTTACAAGTAAAAAAAACTACGACCTGGATTTTGTTGAGTCCAAGAAGTTTTCAATAGAGCTTCATGATCACACTTAAAATATCGAAAATCTTTATCACAAAAAACAGTGGAAGATGAGCTAGACATTGTTAAGCTTAGTTGGAAAAAATAAAAAAAATATACGGAAAAACCACATACAAATAATTTGAAGAATTTGGATAGATAAAAAAAATAATGAAGAAGAATATTTGGGAATTTAGGATTAAATTTAAGGAAGAAACTGAATATATAAGTGGGAAAAATAATCATTGGGGGCCAAATCAGATGCCAAGTCAGCAAAAATAGGGGTTCAATGAGCCTTGGCTACGTGAATTACACGCGAGCTGTGATGTTCCATCTTTTGACAGAACATTTTACATATTTTTCAAAAGATAATTGTATGTTTTCAAGAAACTACTATTGTACTTAATACTAGATTTTAGTGTTTTCAAGTTAATGAGTTAGCTGGAAGAAAAACAGGCAAAAACAGCAGAAAAAGGCCTCCAACGAGCAAACCAGTGGATCGTCAGACAAGCAACGGACGTTGAGGTGGCCGTCATTCCAAAATAGAAAGAAGAAAATTGAGTTGCCTCTGTGACGGTCCTAGTGGCGGACCTTCATGCTTATGATGAACCGTCGACTGTGCCGTCAGACTAAAATAGAAATTGGAAATCTTGAGGATCAAGTGACGGCCCATATAAAGGGATACTATACCAATGATAGACCATCGAGTGGTCATTAACCCTTATCTAGAACATGGCATTCCAAGCCTCTCAACGATGGTTCACTCCATGGACCATCAATCAACTGACGAGCCATCGATATGACCGTCAACTTGGACGCAGCTTTTTCTAAGTTTAAATTTCAAATAATCTGTACCTAGGAACATATAAATACACAGTTATTTTAAATACTCTGCTCTTGGGAACATATAAATACACAATTTAGATTTTATTTTAATCTTCTTTATCATATTTTCTAATTTTGAACATTATTGTAAGCAGTATTCTCTGAGAAACAGCTAGAATTGTGGATCTAAACATATTATCCATACTTTCTTGAAGATTCAATAAAAAATCTTTGATTCCTTGTAAGTATTTTCTAAATCTATTTATGAGAAATACAATGACTCCTTCTTGTTCTTCTATAGAGATGTGTGGCTAAGCTCCCATAACTCGGGTTATGGGAGCCTTGATGTGAATAGCTGATTTGGGTTGTGAATGTAATTGAGTTCTGTGGGTAATTGACCTTGCATAAACCCTTCTTCACTTTAATGACTTTTCTTGGTTGCAAACTTGAAAAGTGAGCCCAAGAACATCACTTGTTCGAATAGGAAAGTGTTTGTTAGGAAAAGAAAGGGTTTACATGGAATCTAAAGGCTTTAACCTTTGGATTAAGGGCAGATGCCTTAGCGGGATTGACCTAAATGAGAAAATAGTTGAATGATCAATACATTATTCAAGTTTTAGAGAATTAAAGGATAAACTATTTATTTAGGTTGAGAAACTAATGGGTAAATAATAGGATTCAACTACTCTTGCAATTGAAGTTATTAATTGGAAGTCAAAAATGATTCACAGCCCCAGCTGTATAAGCATCTTAGTAACTATAACTATAGTTTGTTTAATCTCATTAAATTACCATCTACAAAAGAATCACTAGTTGGAACAACTCTATTACAGTTATTTAGATATAATTCGTAAATCAAAATCCCTTTTTCTCTGGAATTTTCAATCAACAGTCTGATAACTACCGTAATACTTAGTGAACATGGTATTCCCTATGGGATTCAACACCCAACCTAGTTGGGTTCTATATTTGACAGCGACTACTTACTCTCTTGTAAGAGAGGTGTAATTTGGGTGTATCAAATTTTGGCGTCATTGTCGGGGAATATGGTTGTCAATTAAGTCTGTGTTTGTTAATTGACCTTCGGTCAAGTTTCCCAAATTTTACTTTTATTTGTTGTTTTATTCTGCATAGGGTACTTATAGTGTATGCCAAGTACACGGAGATTAGGTGAACTGTTATTACCAGTACATTAAAAACCTCAGCTGATTGGCAGAATGGCAGACCTATAACATGCTAAAAGACTAGCTGCCTTGGCTAGAGCTCAACTTAATCAACAGAATGATGTCAACCAGCGCATCATCCTAATCCTGATGATGATGATTTGAGAGATAATGACTTATTGGATCCTGCCAACCCAAGGCATGTAGAGCATGCAGCTGCACCAGTGAATCATAATATAAACAAGAACCGTTCCTTCAAGGCGAGGCAGGATCGCCAACCTGTGTAGTTTGATCTAATGACGATGAGGATGGAATGGATAGAGTAGGTTCTACTAGAGATATTATTCCTCCACCTCTAGCACCCAGAGCTAAGCTCAATATTACCATCACGATAATTCAACTCCTTCATCTAAAGGGGTTATTCGGTGGTCTACCAGGGGATGATCCTAACATGCATTTAGTGAACTTTGTCACTATTTGCAAGTCCTTTGATAACCCAGGAGTGGGCCAGAAGGCCATCCGTTTGCATTTATTTTTGTGTCTCTATCTGGAGAGGCAACACTATGGCTTAATGGGCTGAATCTCGATTCTATAACCAACTGGAGGCAATTAAAAAAGGTTTTCCTAGAAAGGTTCTTTTGTAATACCCCATAAGTTTTCTCATCTTTGAAGCCTTTAGAGCATGATAAAGGAAATCTTAAACTTAGAAATTTGGGTAAGTGTTGAAACTTGGTCATTTTTAAGACCTTAGAACTATGAAGATTTTATTTATGACCTTCCCAACCTTCGATAGTTGATAACTTAGCTAATTCATGATTCGGGAGGTCAATGGGTATTCCTGGACAAGTTTTAAATTTTTTGGACCGCGTTTAGACCTTGTTTGGTGTACCAAGATAGTGGACCAACGTGATCTTGGCGTGCCACATCGCCCATCGCGTTGGTCAAATTTTAATGTAGGAATTGTAGTGAAATTAATGAGGCTTGCATGATTATGGCGCGATGCATCGAGTTCACATTGAGGCCATCGACGCGCTACATTGCCTATCGCATCGATGCCCAGTTATTTTATATTTTAAAATTTGCGTCCAAGGAGGTAATTTAGTCTTTTCCCTCTACCCCTTATCAGCCATAACATGGGATTAAGGTTCTTAAATACCAAAATATAGCCTATTTCTCCCAAATTACTCAAGAACTCCACCTAGGGTTTCAACCCAAAGTTTAAGAGAACTCAAAATTCAAATGTAGCTTTTTAAAATTGATTCAAGATTTGGAATCCCCATTGTGAGAGCTACAAGAAGCATCCATCAATTGTACGAATAGCATTCATAAAGTAAGAGTTCATTCAAAGGTCATAATTCAAGTTATGTAGGGTTCAAACAAGAATACTCCTTTTGTTCTTGTGCCCAAAACTAGATTTTTATTACGAAAGCTATTTGATTTCTATATATTTTTCTATGAAATTGAAGTTGAATATATACCCTATGTTGTTGTTCATAATATTAAGATATTTTCAATACCTTAAAAGTTGAATTTTATGAGTATGAGTGTATTTTCATGAGCATTGCTGACATTTCCAGATTTTAATATGATTTATGAATGATTATGTTATCAAGAATGCATTTTTAGATGTCTTATCATGATATCAATACATGGGTCTTTAAGCTCTATTTAAGATTGTTATTTTTGAGAAATTGTGGTGCTATAAGCATCCTAAGATCATTGAGAAAGATTTTGAGAAAAGATTTGACCCTTTGGTCACTATAGAATTGAAATTCACTTTTGGCCTGAGATTACATATTCTTTTATTGGTTTCATTATAAACCATGAGATTATTTTAAAGGAGGATTTTCTTGAGATTTTAAGCATTTGATTGGGAGTAGTATTTAGCACCGAGTTGGGTATGTTACTATGGTTTCATACCCCAGAACTACGTGCCACCGTAGGTTGAGACATTTGTTTCCACTATATATGAATAATTGAGATAGTGATCACTGAGATAGATTGTTCTATTCTTATGGCAAGGGTAGAACATCCCTAACCTTACGGGGGTTAGTCGTGGGACATCATGGATGCTCACATGGTATACATGTCAGTTAGAAAAACCTCCCAAATAGAAGTTCCCCACTCTTAAAATAGTTTATTGAGATAAAGTATTTACTATGCAGAATGAGTTTCAGATTTCACCTAGCATACGTGATTTGAGAACAAGAAAAGAATAAAGACTTTAGAACTGATTGTAATGTCTTATGAGATTTAGATCTTATGTTTTACTATTCACTATTTTATATTTTCAAGTTTTAGATTATTCAAGCTATGTGAGTCATTTAAATTCGGCATGCATGATTTTACAAACTATGATGATGTTGTTTTACATATTGCCTGCATCCCACATACTCAGTACATCCTCAAAGTACTAATCCACATATATTTCTGTATGCTACATTGTCTCATGATGTACGCTCAAGCGATCAGTCTCAGCAGTGTCAGTAATCTTTGAGTACCTTGTCTACATTTCCATAGTAATGAGACCTCATGGTTCGAGGACCTATTTTTAAAATTTTAGTCATGATGTCTGTTGATTATGTTGATTTCAGTTTGAGTCAATTGGGGATATGTTCCAATGTATCTCTAGTTTTTGAGTAGTAGAGGCTTTATCAAACTAGTGGTTAAAGCTTTCCATATTGTTTCTAGTATTTGATATATAGACAATGTTGTCAGTTATTTGAATCCATATTTGGCATAATATGTGATTATTGCTTGGTTTATTTATCCTAAAATAGGTGTTAGAAGTAATAGTAGACTCAAAGGGTTAGCTTAGTGCTATTTGTATCCTTAAGCACCGTGTGACATCTCGGGATTAGATTTTAGAGCACTAAAACCTTGGTATCAAAGACAGGTTTAAGGAGTCCTAGGGAGTCTGATAAGATGCATTACGTAGAGTCTTGATCATCGGTGTGTAGCGCACCATATCTATGAGCAAGCGGCTACAAGACATTTTAGGAAAAAGTTATCCCTTTCTTTCAGAATCTATCGTGCCTGCAGTTGTCTCTATCTGCTGTTAACTCATGCTCTTTTATAATAGAAATTACCTCCTCATCGAGCCCGCAGAAATGATAACGAGCCATCTCAACCTGTTGATCCCCCAAAAAAGAATGTGCCTCATACCAAATTCTGCATTGTTTTTTAGACATTAGCCAAGTTGTTACGGCTACCTTGCAGGCCAATAATCAGGTTGCTACTCCACGTCACCAAAGGGGTGATGCAGTCGTAGCCAGACTTCATGATTTTATAAGGATGAATTCGCTTGAATTCTTTAGGTCAAAGGTGGGTGAGGACCCGCAGTTATATCTTAAGGAGGTAAAAAAAATCACCCAAGTTATGCATGCATCTGAAAGATAATGCCTATGACTGGGTTGTGGCGTGGAGAAAGAATAGAGGGGAGAATGCTGCTCCCATGACATGACAGGTATTCCAGGATGTATTCTTGGACAAGTTCTTCCTACTTGAGATGAGGGAAGCAAAAATAGAGGAGTTTATGAATCTAAGGCAAGGCTTCATGACTGTAAAAGAGTACTACCTTAAGTTCAACCAGTTAGATAAGTATGCTCTAGATTTGATAGAGGACACCCGAACTAGTATGAGTAAGTTTGTGACTGGTGTATCTGGATTGGTGTTCAAAGAGGGTAGGACTGCCATGCTCAATAGAGACATGGATCTTGCTAGACTGATGATTCATGCCCAACAAATTAAGGCAGATAAAATAAGGGAGAGATATAGAGTAAGAGGAAACAAGAGGACTAGATCAGAGCAGCATGAATATGGTAGACTAGATCCCATGGAGGGAACCGCTCGTAGTTTCAGAGTCGTTCATCTATGCCAGTGCCTTCATCAACTAGTGCTTTCGCACCTAAAAATAGATAAGAGTAGTGGGGTAAGTCTTTTATGTCCAGATCTCAGAACAGTATGAGTGGAAAGCCTAATCATTCCCCGTGTGCCAAGTATGGTAAGAAACATGGGGGTAGATATTTGTGGGGTCAGAAAAGTTGTTATGGTTGTGTCCAGGAGGGTCACGGTATTAGAGATTCCCCGCATGTGAGATAGGGAAATAGAGATGTTCTCTCTCAGACTCAGGCTACCAGTGCACCAGCTCCTTTAGCCCGTCCAACCCCTCCTCAGGGCGCTTCATCCAATACTGGTGGCGGTCAGTGCCAGAACAAGTTTTATGCCTTACCATCCTACCAGGAGCAGGAGGATTCTCTCGACGTTGTTATCGGTATGCTTCGTGTCTTCCATTTTGATGTGTATGTATTATTGGACCCTGGGTCAAGTTTTTCTTATGTGACCCCATTAGTTTCTATGAATTTAGAGATGAGACCCGAAAAAATCCCTGAGTCTTTCCTGGTTTCTACCCTAGTAGGTACGTCTGTTCTTGCTAGGAAAGTGTATAAATGGTGTCCTGTTATGTTCTTCATAGAGTCATACTTGTTGAACTATTAGAGTTGGAGATGATTGATTTTGATATTATTCTAGGTATGGATTGGCTTTACTCTTGTTTGCGTCTATAGACTATCGTACCTGTGTTGTTAAGTTTTAGTTTCCTGATGAGCAAGCCTTTGAGTGGTCTGGAAATTCTGTAATTCCCAAGAGTCATTTTATATCCTATCTCAAGGCTAGGAAGCTAATATCAGAAGGTTGCATCTATCACTTAGTTTGAGTTAAAGACACTAAGTTTGAAAATTCAACTCTCCAGTCAGTCAATATAGTTAATGAGTTTCTTGATGTTTTTCTAGAAGATCTCCCAGGGGTACCTCCCGATAGAGAGATAGAGTTTGTAATTGACCTTCTTCCCAACACACAGCCTATTTCTATTTCTCCAAACCGTATGGTACCCGCAGAACTTAAGGAGTTGAAAGAGAAACTCAAAAATCTTCTAGATAAAGGTTTTATAAGGCCTAGTGTTTCTCCTTGGGGTGCTCCGGTCTTGTTCGTGCGAAAGAAAGATGGCTCTTTGTGTATGTTCATTGACTATCATCAGCTTAATAAAGTCACAGTCAAGAACAAGTACCCTCTTCCTAGAATTGATGACCTGTTTAAACAATTGCAAGGTGCAATTTATTTCTCAAAGATAGACCTTAGATCCGGCTATCATCAACTTAAAGTGAGGGAGTGTGACATCTCAAAGATAGATTTTTGAACCCGTTATGGTTATTTTGAGTTTGTAGTCATGTCTTTCGAGCTAACCAATACTCCAGCAGCTTTCATGGACCTCATGAATCGAGTGTTCAAATAGTATCTTGATATATTTGTCATAGTGTTCATAGATGATATCCTTGTTTACTTTTGTAGTGAGGATGGCCATGCAGATCATCTTAGAATTGTCCTGCAGACTCTTAAGATCATTAATTTTTCACTAAATTTAGCAAGTTTGAGTTTTTTCTAAGGTCACTATCCTTTCTGGGTCATATTATCTCAGCCGAAGACATTGGAGTTGATCCCCAAAATATAGAAGTTATAAGAAATTAGCATAAACCTATCTCTCCATCTGACATTAGAAGTTCCCTGGGTCTAGCTGGCTATTACCGTTATTTTGTTGAAGGTTTCTCTTGTATTGCTTCTCCCATAACCCGGTTGACCTAAAAAAAAGTTAAGTTTTTGTGGTCAGATTCCTGTGAAAAGAGTTTTCAGGAGTTGAAGACTCGACTCACTTCAGCCCTATTGTTAACTTTGTCTGATGGTACAGATGGTTTTGTGGTGTATTGTGATGCCTCTAGATTTGGTTTGGGTTGTGTGTTGATGCAGAGAGGTAAGATTATAGCCTATGCCTCTAGATAGTTGAAGTCGCGTGAAAGGAATTACCCAACCCATGATCTTGAATTAGCTACTATGATTTTTGCTTTGAAAAACTGGAGACACTATCTATATGGTGTTCATATTGATGTCTTTATGGACCATAAAATCTTGCAGTATGTGTTTACTCAGGGGGAGTTGAATCTTAAACAGAGGATATGGTTTGAGTTTCTAAAAGAATATGATATGAGTGTGTTGTATCATCCGGGAAAGTTCAATGTAGTGGCATATGCTCTTAGTAGGTTGTCTATGGGCAGTGTTGTTCATGTGAAGGAGGATAAGCAAGAATTGGCTCGTGAAGTGCATCGTTTGGCTAGATTGGGTGGTAGGTTGCTTCACTCAGCTGAAGGCAGTGTTTGGGCTCAGAGTAGTTTAGAATCCTCTTTGGTTTTGGAAGTGAAGGAGAATCAAGACATGGATTCTAATTTGGTCAAACTGAAGGAGTCAGTTAAAGACCAAAAGGTAGAGATTTTCTCCCAAGGAGGAGATGGCGTGTTGAGATTTGAGGATAGATTATGTGTTCCCAGTGTTGATGATTTGAGGCAGAGGATTATGGATGAAGTGCATGGCGCGTGATATTCTATTCATCCCGGCGCTACAAAGATGTACTGCGACTTACGGGAAATCAATTGGTGGAGTGGCATGAAGAAGGATATAGCAGAGTTTGTGGCGAAGTATGCAACTTAACAATATGTTAAGGTAGAGCACTAATGACCTGGTGGTGTAATGCAATAGTTTGGTATAAGTGGGAAGAAGTGAATATGGATTTTGTGACCGGTTTACCTCTTTCACATCGTCATCATGATTCGATTTGGGTTATTGTAGATAGGTTGACTAAGTCAGCACACTTCCTGCTAGTGCATACATCTTATACAACTGAGGATTATGCTAAGTTGTATATTCGGGAGTTAGTCAGATTGCATGGAGTTCCCTTGTTTATCATCTCAGATAGGGGTATTCAGTTTACTTCTCAATTTTGGAGAGTTTTTCAGAAGGGTCTTGGTACCCAAGTTCATCTTAGTTCCGCCTTTCATTCGTAGACAGATGGTGAGGCTAAGAGGACCATCCAGACTCTAGAAAATATATTGAGAGCATATGCTCTTGATTTCAAAGGTAGCTGGGATGAGAATTTTCCATTAATTGAGTTTGTGTATAACAAACGTTATCATGCAAGCATTTGAATGGCCCCATTTAAGGCTTTGTATGGAAGGAGATGTAGATCACTCATAGGTTGGTTTGAAGTAGGTGAAGCAGCTGTAATTGGACCTGATGCAGTGTTTGAGACTATGGAGAAAGTCAAGCTAATTAGAGAAATATTAAAGACAGCTCAGAGTCGTCAGAAGTCATTTGCAGACCTGAGGAGAAGAGACGTCAAGTTTGAAGTAGGTGATTTAGTGTATCTAAAGATTTCACCCATGAAAGGGGTGAAAAGGTTTGGCAAAAAAGGGAAGCTTAGTCCCTGCTATATTAGCCCTTATAGAGTTCTGAGCCATGTTAGGAAAGTAGCCTATGAGATTGAGTTGCCCGCAGAATTGCCAGTTGTTCATCTGGTATTCCATATATCCATGCTTAAGAAGTGTATTGGTGATTCTGTTGTTGTAGATCCTTTGGAGAGCCCAAATGTTCAAAATAGTCTCTCGTATGAAGAAATTCCAGTTGAGATCCTAGATTATCAAATCCATAGACTAAGGAACAAAGAAGTTCCCTTGGTCAAATTTCTATGGCGAAACCAGTCAGTTGAGGGTGCTACTTGAGAAGAAGAAGAAGATATGCGATCCAGGTACCCCTATCTTTTCTCTGCAAGTTCAGAGCAAGACGAAGGTACTATTCTTCCTTAATTCAGCCTTTCAAATCCACGATTTAGCTGTATTGCTATTATTATCATGAGTTCATGCATTCTTTAAAGTACTTAAAGTTTAGAATGAAGTAGAGTCAGTTTAGCAAGTTATTTAAGCTATGTATTCTCAGTTTTCTATGTCTTCATATCCTAGTGAGCAACATTCGAGGATGGATGTTTTCAAGGGGGAGATATTGTAAGACCCCATAAGTTTTCTCATCGTCGAAGCCTTTAAAGCATGATAAAGGAAATCTTATACTTAGAAATTTGGCTAAGTGTTGAAACTTGGTCATTTTCAAGACCTTAGAACTCTAAAGATTTTATTTTTGACCTTCCCAACCTTTGATAGTTGATACCTTAGCTAATTCATGATCCGGGAGGTCAATGGGTGTTTCGGACAAGTTTCAGATTTTTTGGGCCGCATTTAGACCTGGTTTGGTGTACCAAGACAGTGGACCAACGTGATCTTGGTGCGCCACATCACCCATTGTATTGGTCAGATTTTTGTTCAGGAATTACAATGAAAGTACTGAGGCTTGGCGCGATTATGGCATGACATGTCGAGTTCATGCCGAGGCCATTGATGCGCCACATCGCCTATCACGTCGATGCTTAGTTATTTCAATTTTTAAAATCCTTATCCAAGGGGTAAATTTAGTCTTTTTCCCCACCCCTTATCAGTCATAACACGGGATTAAGGTCCCTAAATACCAAAATATAGCCTATTTCTCCCAAATTACACAAGAACTCCACCTAGGGTTTCAACCCAAAGTTTAAGAGAACTCAAAAATCAACTGTAGCTTTTCAAAATTGATTCAAGATTTGGAATCCCCATTGCGAGAGCTATAAGAAGCATCCATCAATTGTACGAATAGCATTCCTAAAGAAAGAGTTCATTCAAAAGTCATAATTCAAGGTATGTGGGGTTTCAACAAGAACACTTCTTTCATTCTTATGCCCAAAACTAAATTTTTATTATGAAAGCTATTTGATTTCTATATGTTTTCCTATGAAATTGAAGTTGAATATATACCCTATGTTGTTGTTCATAAGATTATGATATTTTCAATGCCTTAGAAGTTGAATTTTATGAGTATGAGTGTATTTTCATAAGCATTGCTTACATTTCCAGATTTTAATATGATTTATGAATGATTATGTTATCAAGAATGCATTTTTAGATGTCTTATCATGATATCAATACATGGGTCTTTAAGCTCTATTTAAGATTGTTATTTTTGAGAAATTGTGGTGCTATAAGCATCCTAAGATCATTGAGAAAGATTTTGAGAAAAGATTTGACCCTTTGGTCACTATAGAATTGAAATCCACTTTTGGAATGAGATTACATATTCTTTTATTGGTTTCATTATACACCATGAGATTATTTTAAAGGTGGATTTTCTTGAGATTTTGAGCATTTTAGTGGGAGTATTATTTAGCACCGAGTTGGGTATGTTACTACGGTGTCATACCCCAGAACTTGTGCCACCATAGGTTGAGACATTTTTTTCCACTATATATGAATAATTGAGATAGTGATCACTGAGATAGAATGTTCTATTCCGATGACAAGGGTAGAACAACCCTAACCTTATGGGGGCTAGTCATGGGACATCATGGATGCTCACTTGGTGTATATGTCGGTTAGAAGAACCTCCCAAATAGAAGTTCCCCACTCTTAAAATAGTTTATTAAGATAAAGTATTTACTAAGCAGAATGTGTTTCAGATTTCACCTAGCATACGTGATTTGAGAACAAGAAAAGAATAAAGACTTTAGAACTGATTGTAATGGCTTATGAGATTCAGATCTTATATTTTACTATTCATTATTTTATATCTTCAAATTTTGGATTATTCAAGCTATGTGAGCCATTTACATTCGGCATGCATGATTTTATGAACTATGATTATGTTGTTTTAAATACTGCATGCATCCCCATATTCCCAGTACAACCTCAAAGTAATAATCCACATATATGTCTGTGTGCTACATTGTCTCATGATGTAGGTTCATGCGCTCAGTCTCAGTAATGTCAGTGATCTTCGAGTACCTAGTCCACATTTCCATAGTGGTGAGTCCTCATGGTTCGAGGGCCTATTTTCAGACTTTTAGTCATGATGTCTGTTGATTATGTTGATTTTAGTTTGAGTCGGTTAGGGATCTGTCCCAATGGCTCTCTAGTTTTTGAGTAGTAGAGACTTTGTCAAACTAGTGGTTGAAGTTTTCCAAATTGTTTCCAATATTTGACATACAAACTATGTTGTCAGTTATTTGAATCCAGATTTGGCATAATATGCGATTATTGCTTGGTTTATTTATCCTAAAGTAGATGTTAGAAGTAATAGCAGACTCGAAGGGTTAAATTAGGGCTATTTGTAGCCTTAAGCACTGTGTGATGTCTCAGGATTAGATTTTAGGGTGTTACATCTTTCCACCTCCTAGGAGGGTACAATTGAGGGATGAGATTAGCAACTTTTGGTAGCTTCCAACTGAAGCTCTTCACGAGACCTGGGAGAGGTTTAAAAAGAAGCTAATGTAGTGCCCGAATCATAATATGACTGATATTCGTTTGATGGAAACTCTCTATAAGGCCTTAGACTCTATTACGAAGGCAGTTATGGATAATGCTGCAGGTGGATTATTTATGGATCTCACTTTCCTAGAAGCCTCAGAAATTCTCGATAGGATGACTAAATAAATTAAATCTTAGTATATCAGGGATTCTGTGGTAGCAAGCCCTACTGTGTCTGTTGGTGTTGGTATAATTATAGAGCAATGCAAAAAAGAGGAGAAGCATGATCAGGATATGGCACATTTGAAGATGCAGATGGATTTGCTAATCAAGCATCTATTGTTTGGAGAAACAAAGAAGGTGAAAGTTATTGCATCCCAAGGTAGAGTTGATTCTGTCAAAATAAGAAGCAAACTATCTAAATAATCAAGGGATTTTCGAGGCAATAGCCAAGAAAATCAAGGTTAGAACTATTACGACACGGCTGATTACAAGGATAGGGACCAAGGGAATTGGAAGAACAAAAATAACAGGAGTGGATTGTATATACCTCCCGAAAGTCGAGATAATTCTGCAACAAGCTCAGGCAAAAAATCCATGGAGGACATGATGGAGAAGCTATTAAAGGGAGTTGAGGCAACCAACTCTGGGTGACTACTATGAAGAGTGATTTGTCTTCCATGATTTAGATAGTAAACTCACACTCAACTTCCATCAAATAGTTAGAGAAGTAGATGAGCCAACTCTCAGCAGCATTGAATCAAAGAAAAAATAGAACGTTGCCAAGTGATACAGTTCAGATCATAATGATGGTTCTTGTATAGCAGTTACCACGCGGAGTGGTAAGGTATTACTGGGCCCTTTTGTGGGCAAAGCTATGATTAAAGATGTGATTGAAGAAGAAGTTGAACATGAAAAAAGTTGTCCAGTAAAGCCTGAGTATTTGGATGGTAGTGACATTCTTTCTAACCATCAGCAGGTTGATGGGTTAGAAAAAGACAAAAGAAAGAAGAAGAAAGCAACGGTTACCACTCTCCCAGAACCACCGCCTCCCTTCCCTCATAGATTGAAGAAAAAAGTGGATGATACAAGGTTCAGCAAATTTATGGCTATGCTGAAGCAGTTGACAATGAATGCGCCTTTAGTAGAGGCATTAGAGCAGATACCTGGGTATTCTAAGTTCACAAAAGACCTGGTGATGAAGAAGAGAGCAGTGAGTTACAAACCAATAGATAATCTTCATCATTGTGTGTTATATCAACAAGGTCTTTGGTGCAAAAGAAAGTAGACCCAAGAGCATTCATGATTACTTGTACTATCGAGTCTCTTGATTTTGCCAAAGCTTTATGTGATCTGGGAGCAAGCATCAATCTGATGCCACTCGCTGTCTATAAGAGGTTGGGTCTGGGGGATCCTACAACCACAAATATGCTGCTAGTGATGGCAAACAGGTTGGTGAAATGGCCAGTGGGGATATTATATGATGTGTTAGTAAAGGTGGCCAGCTTTATATTTCTTGCAGATTTTGTTATTCTAGATTGTGAGGTGGATTTTGAGGTGCCTGCAATCTTGGGTCGACCTTTCCTCATAATTAGGAGTGTGCTTATGGATTTTTAAGCTAATGAGCTCTTATTCAGGCTAAATGATAAAGTGGTTTGGTTGATGTGTGCCACTATATGAAGCAGCACAAGAAAGTGAGTGTGCTCTCTATTGAAGAACCACTGGTGTTGGAGTTGAAAGAGCTACCATGCCATCTATGGTATGTGGTTCTAGGCAGCGAAAACACCTTACCTGTGATTATTGCATCTGATTTGGGTGAGCAACAGGTGGAGGCACTTATTTCTGTGCTTCATAGGTACAAAAGGGCAATAGGTTAGACTATTACGAATATTATTGGCTTTTCTCCAGGTATTTGCACTCACTAGATTTAGCTTGAAGAAGATTTCACACCAATAATTGAGCACCAATGCCATCTTAACCCACCTATGCAAGAGGTGGTTAAGGAGATCATCAAATAGCTTAATACAGGAGTTATATATCCCATTTCTGATAGTAAGTGGGTAAGCCCTGTTCAATATGTGCCCAAGAAAAGGGGCAGAACTATGTAGCAAATGAGAAAAATGAGTTGATTCTGCTTAGGACGATAACTGGGTGGAGAGTTTTCATAGACTATCGCAAGCTTAACTCATGGACTTTAAAGGAACACTTCCCGATGCCTTTTATGGACTAGATGCTTGATCGGCTGGCAGAAAGAGGTTGGTATTGTTTTCTGGATTGGTATTCTGGCTATAAGTAGATTTTTATTGCCCCGGAGGATCAAGAAAAGATGACATTCACTTGCCCGTGTGGTACTTTTTTGTTTAAGCAAATGTCGTTTGGATTGTGTAATCCAACCGCTACCTTTCAATCGTGTATGATGTTTATATTTTTTTATATGGTCAAAGACACCTTGGAGGTACTTATGGATGACTTTTTAGTGGTTGGTGATTCGTTTGAGGTTTGTTTGGTGAATTTGAATATAGCCTTGCAGCGGTGTGAGGAATTTAATCTTGTGCTTAATTGGGAGAAATGCCACTTTATGGTGAAGGAGGGCATTGTCCTTGGACAAAAAATTTCAGCCAAGGGGATTGAGGTCAACCTAGCTAAGGTCGAGGTTATTGAGAAGCTACCGCCTCCCATTTTAGTAAAGGGGGTACATTCCCTTGGTCACGCGGGCTTCTATCGAAGATTTATAAAGGACTTCTAAAAAATTACAAATCCATATTGCAAACTTTTGGAGAAGGAGGCTAAGTTCAATTGTGATGATGAGTGCATTATGGCATTTGAATTCCTTAAAAGGAAATTAGTTAATTCTCCTATTATTGTTGTACCGGATTGGTCAAATTCATTTGAGATTATGTGTGATGCAAACGGTGTTGCACTTGGAGCTGTACTTGTCCAAAAGAGGGATAAGTTGTTTCATCCCATCTATTATGCAAGGAAGGACTTAAATGGTGCTCAAAAGAACTACACTGTTACTGAACCGGAACTTCTTGCAGCTGTCTATGCCTTTGAGAAGTTCCGGTCTTACTTATTGGGTACCAAGGTAGTGGTTCACACAAACCACGCCGCCTTGAGATATTTGATGTCCAAGAAGGATTCAAAGTCGAGATTAATCAGATAGGTATTGCTTCTCCAAGAATTTGATTTCAAGGTCAAGGATAGGAAGGGATGTGAAAATCAAGTCGCAAGACACGTGTCCAAACTAGAGGGAGGTCGAGCTCTTGAGGATGGTCTATAAATTGATGATGCATTTCCAAATGAGGAAATCTTGGCTTTTGTGTTAGAAAGAGTGTCATGGTATGAAAATTTTGCAAACTATGTGGAGAGCAAAATTATTTTTGAGAACCTTTCTTTCCATCAAAGAAAGAAGTTTCTTCATGATGTGACACTTTACTTTTGGGATGAGCCGTACTTGTTTTGACGTTGTGTAGATAATATTATAAGGAGGTGTGTCCCAGAGGTAGACATGCTGAACATTTTGGAAGCTTACCATGCCTCCCTGGTTGGAGGTCACCATGCGGGTGACCGAACTGCTAGGAAAGTATTGAAAAGTGGCTACTATTGGCCAACTTTATTCAAAGATGTGTTTGAGTTCGTGCAAAGATGCGACCAATGCCAATGTCAAGGGTCAATCTCAAAGCACCATGAGATGTCTTTGACCAAAATAATGGAAGTGGAGTTGTTTGACGTCTGGGGCATTGACTTCATGGGGCCATTCGTGAGCTCATATGGGATGAAATACATTTTGGTTGCTGTTGATTATTCTTTAAAATGGGTTGAGGCCATCGCGTTGGTGGATAACGAAGGGAAGAGAGTTGTTGCATTCCTTAAAAAGAACATTTTCTCTCGATTTGGGGTGCCTCGCACCATCATAAGCAACAGTGGTTCTCACTTTTGCAACCGTGTATTTTGAGCTGCCTTAGCAAAGTATGGTTTTAAGCAACATAAGGTGGCAACTCTATACCATCCACAAACTAGTGGGCAAGTGGAGATTTCAAACAGAGAGATCAAAGCTATAATTGCTAAGACAGTGTATGCAAACAAACAAGACTGGTCTAGGAAGCTTGATGATGCATTATAGGCATATAGAACAACTTTCAAGACACCTATCGGCATGTCACCGTACCAATTGGTTTATGGAAAGGCATGTTATTTGCCAATTGAATTGGAGCATAAACGAGGCAGTAGAATTGAGATTAGGACAGCTGAATGAGATAGATGAGTTCCATCTCGGTGCGTATAAAAGGGTAGATCTTTACAAGGAGAAGATGAAGAAGTACCACAACTAGAGGATTGCAAAAAGAGAATTTCAAAAGGGCGATTGGGTGTTTCTCTTCAAATCTAGACTCAAATTGTTCCCAGGTAAGAATTAATAAAAATGGTCGGGCCCATTCTAAGTTAATCAAGTCTACTCGTCTGGAGTAGTTGAACTTGCAAATAAAGATGTAAGTTTATTCAAAGTGATGGGCCTAACCATTTTGATGTACATTGGTTCAGTGGACTCGACAAAGTGCATAACTACTATCTATCTCGATGATGTTTGAGTAATCGAGATAATTACATCATTCTACGACATTAAATCAGGCGCTAGTGGGAGGCAACCTACCAAGTGTTATTGTAATCATAGTTAGAATTTATTTATTGTTTTTGTGCAATCTAATGTGTTTATAAAGTGTGCAGGGCTGAAAATGCAGAAAGAAAGGAGTTCTACAATTGAAAATGGGTTGATGGGAGGACCGACGGATCGTCACATGAACTGTTGAAGCCATGTGAAAATTTAGCCATTCTGGATATGGTTTGACAGTTGAGCTGGCGGACATAAGATAAAGATTTTCTATCTTGTAAACACTTGGTGTTATATCAACAACAAGGCAAGAGAAGAAAAACACCAGGTGTTTATAGTAGAAAAATTTGCACTTAAGTATGGAATTGATGTCATTGTGATATTGAAATTCGAATGATGTATACCAGGTGTTTGGAAAAATGCCAAAGTGAAGTCTTAAACTGAAAAGGGTTGCTGATGGTCGACTTGGCGGACCATCGAACTTGTGATAGACCGTCAGTCAAACCGTCGTAAAGGCCCCAAAAATATATTCATTAGATAAGGTGCGACAAATGACTTGGCGGACCATCAATAACCCGACGGACCGCCAGTTCTACCATCGTAAGCCTCTGAAATAATCAACTTACTGGTTAAGGCTGACGGTCAGATGGACCGTCAAGATGACCGTCAATCCATACTTTTAACTATTTTTAATCTGTTTGATCTACAAGCTGATTCCTTCCTTCTTTTTCAGGCATTATGGCACATAAACTTCCTTTGACTAGAGGTGGTGGCCGAGCATAAGGATAAACCAAACCTACCAGGAGTGAGGAGGCACCAACCTTTAATACTAGGTAAAGAGACATGGTACTTCCTACACTCTTCCAGTCTGAAGAGGAGAGTAAGAGTAGGACCAATAGTACTAGCTCAAGCCCCGATAAGGCAAAGGTTGAGACATCTCATCCAAAGTCAGTTGAGTCTGAAACTGATGTTGATAATGTGGAGGTACAAAAAAAAATGGTTGATGTAGAGACTGAACCTGAGGATGCAAATGTGATTAAATATAAGGATCTTCAAATAAGGGAAGCAGTCAGATGGCAACTCGAGGGTGCAAGAGACAAATTGTATGATGGATTGGCACAGACAGCAAATAGGGCAATCAAAAAACCATTCTCTGAGGAGTACCAAATAGTGACAACTGAGCTACATGAGTATCCCGAACTGGAGCATTGGTTCAATGAGTACGAATTGGCCTGGATGAGCAAGCCACCTTATTCATATCAGCCGAATATGGTAAGAGAATTCTTTACCAATTACTTAGTGCTGATAGAGAAGGCTTGTCCCAAGGGGAAAAAGCTTTTAGACTTGCCAAACAAGGAGTCAGTACTAGTCCGAGGAGTTAACATCAACATCTCAGCCCAAATAATCAATAGGATGCTGTTTAGGCCTGACTATAAAGCTCCGCCTATTGTTCCTGATCTTAAATACCGACTAACCTCCACATCTACTCAAAGACCTTGGTTGGCTGGCTTTTTGACTAATGATGGTAATCCCTCCTAGGCAACAAACCCACATGGGCATATAACGAAGTCTTTCCTTAGCTACAGAGCTAAGTTTTAGTGGGCTATGGTTTGATTGAGGTTGATGCCAATAGGAGGTGATGCAAACTTGGATAGTCATCGGGCTGAGTTTATTGCTAGTTTGATCTTAGGGCTGAAAATTAATTTTGGCCAGATTATTTTTGATGAAATATTTGTTAGGGCTCATAAAGTGGCAAGTGGACTACCATTCCCTTATTTGATCACAGAGTTATGCAATTAAGCAGGTGTGTCTTTGATTCGAGGTTTGATAACACAGTTCAGGCTACACATAAATAAGACATTAAGAAATTGAAAGATGACTCAAAGTTTGATATGATGGTCACCAAGCCTCCAGCCTACCAGACTCAGTCTGCACCAGCCCTAGAAACCTTAGAAATTCCTTTAGGTATGCCATTTCCCATCACTACATATATGCTACCTGAGTATATGCCACCAAGTATCTCTACAGGGTCAGGGTCTGCACCACCTATGGGTGGGATAGAATTCGCAGAATATAGGCTAATGTAGGAGAACTTTGCAAAGTTGGTAAAGCTACAAAAGAAGTTTCAGAAATAGCTGGACACATGGGCTTCACAGTTCAAGCCGTTTGTTGATCAAATTATTATAGAAGCAATCAGTCCGTTCTAAACAATTAAGAATGGACCACATGTAATAACGTATCAATAAAAGTCTAGATACAATGTCCATTCCCGACCTGGATAATTTCATGGTGAAGTTTAAATAGGCACAAGATGACATAGCAGAGTTGAAGAGCAGGCAGTCATAGCAGCCCTTTTTTTACCCAGCCCTAGTGGTGAGTGATGATGATAAAGGGATCATTGAGTTGATGGTAAATCCATTAAAAGATAAAGAAAAGAAGCAAGTTGATGAGAGTACAGAAAGAAAAGCTGCTAGGAGAAGAAAGAGGGAAGTAATGACATCGAAAGAAAGAAAGTTGCATGACATGAAGAAAGCTGCAAAAGGTCGAAGAGAGATGAATAGAGAAGAAGGAAGAAAGTAGAAGATGAATTTGCTGGTGTATCTACTAGTTCCACCCCAGCTAGAGGGGTCGGTTCAGACCCTGTTCGGGATGTGATCCCTCCGATTCATGAGGATGAGCTTATGAGTACCCCAACTACCATGGGGGTCAATGTTGCAACAGGTGAGGACATTGGAGCCTCACCATATTTCACAGATGCCTCAGATAAATAAGAGTCTTTATAAGTATTTCCCCTCCTCTGTACTTCAATTTTATGCATTTGAGGACAAAGCATGCATTTTTTTATGGGGGGCATACTTGTACCACGGGGGTTTTTATTGTCGATGTTCTTTTCCTCCTGTGTGCTATTTAGGAAAACCGGCATGTTTAGGATTACATTTTTTCTTAGGTTGTGATGTAAATATCTATTTGTTAATGTTTATTTATAAAAGTGTCTTTTATTTTAGCACCTTATTATGTATATGGATAATGAATGATGTTGGTATGAGGCTATGAAAATATTTGTGTGACTATTTACTTTTATTTTTAGCATATGTGAGCAATCTTTAGTGAATCTGTAATTGCCATTAACATATAAGATATGCATGACAAGTGATGGAAATCTTAAGAGCAGTAGAATGAGTTTGACTCAGTTGCCTATGTGTGCGAGTATTTGTGTTAGTTCTTCCATAGTGCAATTCCTAGAACTTGCCTGGTTCATTGGTACTATTTTGTCGTTGATGAAACAAGAAGTGATAGCATGCCGCCTTGTACTTTTGGTCCACTTAGCCAAAATAATTAACCCCACCAAAAAGATTCTTCCATTTTTGAACCCTTCTTTGAGCTAGTATTAATTTTTCTTCATTACCAATAACTCTAATTAACTCTCTTTAGGTTGTTAACACCTAACTTCTGTCCCTGGTCCGATATTAGACATTGTGTACCTAAACTTAGGCAAAACACCTAAGTTAAGGGTGGCTATTGTTTGTATGCTAGCTGTCTAATGAAAAGTTGGTTTAGAGCTTAGTTTAAATTATCTGGCCCTGGTCTATCCAAGACATTGTAAACCTTGACTAACTACATCAGCATAAGTTGAGGGTGGATGATGCTTGTGTGTGTGTGTATATATATATATATATATATATATAAGGGTATTATGGTAAGGTGTAAATGAATAAAATAAGGGTAAGTAAGCTAGTAAGCAGTGGCCTTGGTAGGTAGAATTCAAGGGCAAAGAGATTTAAATCATAATGTTGTCATTTTCCCCAAAATCTTTCCTTACCTATCCTGAAGCCTCATTACAAGCCTAGAAAAAACCTGCTTTATCTTTGCAAATCAACTACAAGAGAGTGTTAGATGATAAGGGCAAGCCTATGGGTATGGACACTATGTTTGTAACTTCTTTGATGAGTGTGAGAGTTTTGCTTTACATCCATAAATTATAATGAGTGGTGGATTTTATTAGCTATGAGGGCAACTTGAGTTACACTTAGTTTGCTAATCTCTGTGGGATATGATATCCATGTTGGTGTGTGTGCTGTATTATAATCAATGTCGGTTGTAGATCCTGACGTGTTGATCCCATATGAGTAAGATGACAAGTGAATGGTCATGTGGAATCTGATTCAATAGTCGATTGCCTGTCATTGTGTTATTTATGTATGCAACTTGGTGCTGAGTTACTTGAGGACAAGTAATTGTCTTAAGTTGAGGGTGTTGATGTTCCGGATTTTGACGGAATATTTTACATCTTTTTTAAGAGATAATTGTTTTTTTTCAAGCAAATACTATTGTATTTAATATTGGATTTTAGTGTTTTCAGGTTAAGGAGTTAGCTGGAAGAAAAATTAGGAAAAGTAACAGAAAAAGGCCTCCGACGGGCAAACCGGCAGATCGTCAGACAAGCGATAGACCGACGGGGTGACCATCAGACCAAAATAGAAAGTAGAAAATTGAGTGGCCTCTAAGACGGTCCAAGCGGCGGACCGTCACACTTACGGCAGATCGTCGACTGTGCCGTCAAACTAAAACAAAAATTAAAAATCTTGAGGATCAAGCAACGGCCCGTGAGACAGGCTGCCAGACCAACAATGAACCGCTGAGTGGGTCGTCAACCCTTATCCAGAACATGGAATTCTGAGCCTCTCAATGACGGTTCACTCGACGAACCGTCAGTCTACCAACGGGCCATCGATGTGACCGTCAACTTGGACGTGTCTTTTTCTGAGTTCAAATTTTAAATATTCAGCACTTGGGAGCATATAAATACCCAGTTTAGGTTTTATTTTACTATCTTCTTTATCATATTTTCCAATTTTGAACATTGTTGTAAGCAGTATCTCTGAGAAACAGCTAGAATTGTGGATCTGTATCTCTGAGAAACAGCTAGAATTGTGGATCTAAGCATATTATCCATACTTTCTTGAAAATTTAAGAAAAAATCTTTGATTTCTTGTAAGTATTTTCTGAATCTATTTATGAGAAATACAATGACTCCTTCTTGTTCTTCTATGGAGATTTGTGGCTAAGCTCCCATAACTATGGTTCTAGGAGCCTTGATGTGAAAAGCTGATTTGGGTTGTGAATGTAATTGAGTTTTATGGGTAATTGACCTTGCATAAACCCTTCTTCACTTTAATGACTTTTCTTGGTTGTAAACTTGAAAGGTGAGCCCAAGAACATCACTTATTAGAATAGAAAAGTGTTTGTTGGGAAAAGAAAGGGTTTACATGGAATCTAAAGGCTTTAACCTTTGGATTAAGGGAAGATGCCTTAACGGGATTGGCCTACATGAGAAAATAGTTGAATGATCAATACATTCTTCAAGTTTGAGAGAATTAAAGGATAAACTATCTATTTAGGTTAAGAAACTAATCGGTAAATAATAGGATTCAACTACTCTTGCAATTGAAGTTACTAATTAGAACTCAAAAATGATTCACAACCCCAGCTGTTTAAGCATCTTGGTAACCATAACTCTAGTTTGTTTAATCACATTGAATTACCATCTACAAAGGAATCACTAGTTGGAACAACTCTGTTACAGTTATTTAGATATAATTCGTAAATCAAAACCCCATTTTTCCTGGAATCTTTGATCAACAGTCTGATAACTACCGCAATACTTAGTGAACATGGTATTCCCTATGGAATTTGACACCCAACCTAGTTGGGTTCTATATTTGACAGCGACTACTTACCCTCTCGCAAGAGAGGTGTAATTTAGCTGTATCAAGCTGCCAAAGTGAAAGATCGCTCCAACTTTAGGTGCCTGTCGATAGGTTTCGCCTTTTTTATTTCAAATCACTTCACTTTACATGTAGTGGCAATTTTTTATGTCTAATGAAAGTTGAATTTTTTATAATGCACCAGATTGTCCATTTGTTATAACAGATATTCTACCTATTCTGACAGATAGTTTATCTATTGTAATAGGTTGGTCATCTGTTGCATTATGTCGATGTTTCTATCTAAGTCTATTTATTGCAATAATGGAAAAACCTGTTTGATAATTTCCAACAGATTACCTAAATGTTGCAACATATGTATAAATCTGTTAGATATTTTCCAACAGATATGTCGTCCGTTGCAACAAATACCTTATTTGTTGCAATATTTGAATCTACTATTCCATTTCAACTAATAAGTTCAAATCTAAGGATAAAATAAAATTCATAGAAAAAATAAAATAAATTGAAGCCTTCAAAATTACATGAAATAAATTAATAAATAAATGAAATGTAAAATAATTGTTATGGGTACAGATCTCAACAAATAAATAAACAATTTAAGTTTTGATTCCAACAATTCCTAAGGAGGCTGATATTATTACTTAGACGGACTCAAGCTATAAAGATCTACTCAATATGGACAAGTTGTTCTTCATCTAGTGCTATAGAATTCGGTTTTGGTCATCGTGGATCTTTAATGTCGCTTGCGTACGGTTTCTGCGCTTTCTCTTCTCCATATTTCCATAAAAAGAGTAGCATATTATCATTGTTATTCAGTAGTAGCTTCTACTACGACATCCACCCGAAAAGCCAGAATTGGTCAATGCTAATCACAGATACCAAAAAAATGGAAAAGGATAACTCATCTGTTTTAGCAAATCAAACAGGTCTTCCTCCTATTTTAAATTGTCCCAAACATATTATATTTTTGTTGCAACAAATGGATCAACTGTTGGGATAAATTATAACATGAGGAAGACCTATATGATAATTTTCAACGGATGAACCATTTGTTTCAACATATGACTCATCTGTTTGGAAAAACTGAAATGGTAGGAAGTCTTGTTTTAATTTGTCCCAACACATGAACCATCTGTTACAGCAGATAGGTCATCCGTTGGTACAAATAAAAATGGTACATAGAGCTGTTTGATTTGATAAAATAGACGAGACACATGTTGCAACAAATATTGTATCTGATGCAACGGTCTAGTCAATTATTGCAATAAATGTATATATATGTTTGATAATTTCCAACAGATGTGTCATCTGTTGAAACAGATATGTTTTTGTTTGTTAGTTAGAATAGACGATATATATTCACCTTCTTCAGCTCGTGCTGCTCTCTTGTGGCCCTTGTACATTGCTCAATAGTTCAACACACAGACAAAGGAGTTGCTATTTTACTTTTTTGGATGCTTTATAATGCCTTGAAAATTACTTTCCTTCTCCTCTTAGCCTTAATCTCTAATAGAGTAGATGAATATAAAATCCTCTTTGATAGAATGACACCCCTCTTAGATGTTAATTTCTTTACAGAAGCAGTTGATGCATTAATAACATTAATCACTATATCATGTTTCGCCTTGCAGTCTTGACATTTGCATATAAAACATTCGCTAGGAGAGGAAAAATCTGTATAATCAGTATGATCATACTCATAATAGTTTGATTAAAAAACTATAAGAGGAGCATCATTAGCATCAACAGCAGCACCACTACCACCACCAACAGTTCCATCACCACTATAGTCATCATCAACAACATGTCCACCCTCCAAAATTATTTTTCTTGTGATGGTTGTTGCTCTAAACAATTCCATTTTTATTCTGTCAATGACCTTAGGGTCTGATAAAGTTTGTACAGACCGTAAAGTAAGAAAAAATGGCATATTCAACTTTTCATTGGTTGAAACAAGCGATGGATGCACAATCTAACATAAATTATTACATATATTAAAATGATGATTAGATCATTCAAAAAATCATTAATTAAAATAAAAACTTAATTATAATTATACTTACTTCATCCTTCGAGGGGTTGAAGAGATCAAGAAATTTTATATTTTTATCAGTTTTTGCCGATAACCATCTCAAGATTCTTGGATATGAAACTTCTTCCTGGTAGTTCACTTGTTGTCTCAAATAAGGAATGGCTTCAAACGCCCAAGCCTATAAAATAACTCCAATAAATTAAAACCATTATTGAAAAAGAAAATAAATCATATTATAATAAAAAAATATTTACCATGAAAGCCCATGAAAAGCCATATAAGTTGACTATCTTTGGCATTAACGGAGTCAACAAATATTTGACAGTTATTTTTAAGCTTTCATAACCCCAAGGATAGCTGTTAAATACCTCAAGATCCTCAAAGAGCTTTATCAAGGTAAGTAGTATGTTGTTGTTAACGTCTCTCACCCAAAGAATATTATGTACAAACCAAACCAAGCACAGTGATTGCTTGTACTTCTTTGAGATTCTTTTACCTTTCAACGCTTCTATCAAATTTTTATTTTTAAAGCTTAGACCAACAATGGACACCAGGTCATCATGATCACTCGACTTGTCTTTGCCTTTTTTGGGTATGTGGGGTGCTTTTTGGGGTTAGAATAGGTATAACTTCAGAAAGAGATGGAGGATAACATTTTAGTCCAGTAACTATGAAAAACTCCTTCCAACAAAAAAAACAGACATGCCACAGTAATTTATCCACACTTCATTCATCCTGTCTTTATTTTCATACATAAACCTACTCTTGAGAAGATCATATACTATTTTTATTTGAAAACGAGCATTGTTGTCCTCCGACAAATCAAGATATTTCCCAAAGAAGTTGTCCCTAAAATAAGCATCTAATTTTTATTCTCGAAGTATTTTTCTAAAAACGTTGAAAGATTTTCTCATGGCTGACTTAACCACGAAATCACCTATTAAATCTGCAGCACCATCACATTGCATTCTAACAGAATAACGATTAATGTTAAAGGTTTTGACAAAATCTCCAATGGAAGGGCTAATAACATTTGGATCAACTCTTTTGAAATATTTCTCCTCCCCATGTTCATCATATTCTGCTTCTGATTGAGATAATGCTTGTAAAACAAACTCATAAGTGGTGGATGTAGCCTAGCTGCTTCACTTGTTTCTTTACTTGGACTTTTGGGAGCCATATAATCTAAAAATAACACAAACATAAAATAAATTATAATTGAATAATACATCGTTACAACAGTTATCTGTTTCCACTTATAACCAATCTGTTACAACGAATGAGTAATTAATTGGAAACAATAAAAATAGATCACTCATCTGTTGCACCAGGTAGGTTATCTGTTGAAACTTATAACTAAGATGTTGCAGCGGATGAGTAATCCGTTGGAAACAATAAAAATAGATCACTCGTCTATTGTACCAGGTAGGTTATCTGTTGTAAATTATAACCAACCTATTACAATCACTCATTTGTTGCACCAAGTAGGTTATCTGTTGCAACTTATAACTAACCTGTTGCAGCGGATGAGCAATCTGTTGAAAATAATAAAAACAAACCACTCATCTATTGGACTAAGTAGTTTATTTATTGCAACCTATAACCAATATGTTGCAGCGGATGAGTAATCTATTGGAAATAATAAAAATAGACCACTCATCTCTTGAAACAAATCACTCATCTATTGAAACAGATCACCAATCTATTGCAAAATGAGTTATCTGTTGGATCAATATTATTTAGATTTCTCTCAAACAGAAAAGTCATCTGTCGCAATAGATGAATGATTTGTTAGATTGTTTATCTGTTGCATAAAATTTGCATCTATTGCATTAGATGGTTCATCTGTTGTGTCAGATGATTCATCTGTTGCAATACTATTTTTACCAAGAAACAGAACAAATCAACCTAGCAACACCACCACCACACACACACACACTAAGAACATCAACGGTGACCAAAAATCACCAACAAATAGAATCAATAGTTCGGCAATAAGAACTACAATAACAATAAAAAAAAATATATTTCACACCGGAAAGAGTAGAGAAGAAATGCCAAAAATTAGGATTTTATTTAATTCACATTTCAAATTTAAGCAAGAAATATTGAAATTATTAACCAATACTAGAAGAGAAGTTAACTCAAGTTCTTCTGTTTCTTCATAATTAAAAAGACATAATTTTTTTACCTATGAAAGGAGAAATGGGACAACGAAAAACTCAAAGTTGTTGTCGCTGGAGAACACTTCTTGTCACATCGATTGATGGTTGAAAGTCGAAAAAAAATGAATCCATCTATTTGTCGCCGGAGCTTGAAGTCACCAAAAATTGAAGGGAGAAATTTTGCAGAACTGTTGGTTGGGAGAAAGTTGAGAGAGACTGTCTCAAGAAAGAGATGAGAGAGATGGTTGATTTGGAAAAGAGAGAGGTGTGAGTTGATTTGTACTTTTAAAAAGATTAGAAAGTTTTAAAAATATTAATCAAGTCCACAATTAACTTAATTATGTTTGACCTTTTAAGTTGGTCAATACCATTAATCCTTCATTCAAGACTTAAAAGACACCTTTCCTTCAATTTACTCTACCTAGATTCATAAAATATATATTTTCTTGGTCCATTTGAATAGTGAAGTGCCGTTATGGTATTTTATATTTTCATAAAATTTTGTTATGATTTGAATTTGTTGTCTTTGTTTTAAAAACTAAATTTTACGAAACATTTGATTAAGAATTATACATTTTTATTTTAAAAATATTTATTTTAAGTTAATTTAAAGGTATTTTTATAGTTGCAATAATTTATTTTTTGATAATTTGATGTCAATAAATAAAAAATAATTTCATAACTTATGATGTGAACTCTTTTACAATCACGCGAAGTGCCTACCAATTTACTAGTATAAAGTAGAGGGAAGTATATTCAGGGGAAAGTTATTGGAAAAGCAAATCCCTCTACTTGAGCAATAAAATTCTATAACAAAAAATAGATGACTGTTATAAATATATTTACATTATAGTGAATGTTTATCAAGATCTAATAAGATCTATCAAGATCTAATAAGATCTAGTTGATATCTATCAGGATTTGAAGTAACTGTCTTTTAGTCAGAAATTAGGAGTATTTTTCTCTATAAATAGAGGGGTTTTGTTCATTGTATTCTCAATCTTATGATCTCTAACAGAAATAAAGAAGTCTCTCCTCTTCTCTCTATTTATTCTTCTCCGTTATTATTTATTATTTTATAACATGTTATCAGCATGGCACTCTAACTAACTGAGATTAAGTTCTAGTTTTTTTTGTCGGCTCACATTCTACTTAATCTTGTTACGAGAAAAGCAATAAAAAATATTGGTGTAAGATCAGTACCTTATAGTACCTAAATTATTTGATCTACAGTTACGTTCTTATTTTTTGTCGTGATACCATGAAATAATCAACATATAACTGAAATTATTATTTCCAAGGTAAAAGTACCTTTTTTTATTTACTTTCTTATCAATTTTGCTAAAAATATATGTTAGCTTATTGTTTAATTTGCTCTTTTAGAATATTCCTCTACTTTAATAGAGTTCATGAAAAATGTACAGTAATCATCGAAAGTAATTATATTATATATATGTGGTTTACGTTGTAACAATATTTTATCTCCATCAAAAGTGCATTTTCTTTAAAGTCGTGTTGATTATGTCATTGATTGACATAAGACGGTGAATTTAATTTCATCTCATAAGTAGTAAGACATCAGGGTTAAAGTCTCCATGTTCCTTAATGATAAGATGTTGGGTTCTAGTCCCATCAATTTATGCCTAAGACGCTTTTATATGGATAAGACGTTGAGTTTGTATCTCAATGACAATATTGATGATATTATGATAGCTAAAGAAAAATAAAGGGTGTTTGTGAAAATTTATGAGACATGTCCCATTGAATATGCTCCATTCTCTAAAGTGAATATGGTAGCAGCGCATACTATGTCTGAAAGAAGACAAGTGATTGAATGTACGAATATAATTGTGAAGGGACAATATGATAATAATCATCAACAGTGTTAATAATATTTTCACACGCTTATTATGGCTATAAGATATGTTAGAGAAAAATTCTCTACATTATATGTATGTCTCGATTTGCTCCTGAAGTAGCAATATCATGAAAGAGGCTATAAGCTTTCTAAATTTGATAGACTTAAGGAACAATTATATTTCATTCCTGGGAAATAAGGATTTCGATTGTTGTAATACAAACGTGCACTTGATTGTGATGGTATCACAACTCACCTCCTAATAAGGCAGAATAATTGAACCTCCGAATGAGGCAGAATAACTGAGAGGATTTATTGTGAAATCTACTTCTGAAGTAGTAAATTCAAAAATTTATTCACATAATAGTAAATCTGAAATTTACTAAAGTGAAAAACACATGTCATGATAAACTTGGAGTTTACTAGAATAAAAGTTTATAAGTTGACATGAACAATTATGACATTCCGAAGATGTGCATATTGAGTATTTGGACATGTAATGAAGAACTAGAAGATTCTTCCAAAATTATTTATGTTGCTTATTTTCATGATATGTTGGTTGGACCAACTAATATTGGGATTGGATTCCTTAAAATCAGAAAAGTATAAAAGGTGAATATGGGCCCGTTCACTTGTCATATGATCTATTAAGATGCATCGATATAAGATGATCACTTGTACGATTATTATTAACCTATAGTTTGACATTCATAAAATTTCTTACGCAATAAAATTGAGTTAAAAGCATGATTTTCAGATTGTGCAATCAAGACAATTCATCTTGAGGAAAATGGTTTGGCATTGAATGCCTTCAATAAATAGTTAAACGATTGCTAATGAGAACAAAGCTTCATGTGTTGGTCTGAAATATGATATGTTGCATACAATAGAACTTGTATGCATTAGACAAATAAATTATGATTATTTCTTCCCCCTTAATTGGTTCAATGGCAGAAACCAACTATTTCATCTAATAGTTTTGATGTGTGGTATATGATTAATGAATATACCATGATGCACAAAGATGGATTCCTCAAAGAAGATGGAGGATGCATGTTAGTTTTTCTAACATAAGGGGATATTATAAGCAGCTATAAAATATGTTAGCAATTATCATCAGATCGTCATTCAAATAATAATTCAAGTCAAATACCAAAAGCATATCATATTTAAGCTGCAAGTGCTCCTATTTTGTGTCTCTAAAGAACAAAGTCTATGCATGTGTGAAGCGTGGTAGACCAATCGGTTTCAAATAAAATAAAAAGAAGCAAATAATCACAGTAAGAAGGCAATGTGCTCTTGAAGAGCCTACGACATAACACTTCATGAAACCTTATGAGAGGCTCAGGTACCTGAAAATAATGACGTGATGAGATCTCAAAATGTTATGTCATACTGTGAACTGATACAAAATGATATATCATCAATGATATCTTTGATTTAATATTAGACAATATTGCAAAAGATTACGAGGATCTGAATTCTATGTTTATTTAAGCATGCTGACGTAGAAAAAAATTATCAAGTGGCATAAAAGGATGCGTTTTGGTAAGAGTAAAACTTATTTGATTTGCATTCCAGACACTTGAAGATATCACACATGAAATACTGAATATTGTTACTTGACAAAAATCTATATGAAAAATCATAAAGGATTCAAAATGCTTGAAGCATATAAAGTTTCTGGGAAACTTATTTATTATCCTTAAAAGGAATAAATTGATGGTTTGAAAATCATTGAAACTCTTGGAGAGTTTTCAAAAGTAATAAGATTATTTGCTGAAATGATAAGCATACCGAATTGAATTGGTCTTGAAGTACCATATCTTAGTCCAATTGATGTATTAATGTATTTTGCAAATACTACAAGGCTTGATATAACCTTTTAGTCAATTTTTTAGAAAGGTATATTTCTACTCCCACTAGGAGACATCGAAATGAGATAAAAGACATAAGCTTATTTTATTCTAAAGCTTGCAGTTCCGATCTTGTTGGCTATGCTGATGTTGGGCACTTATTGACCGCATAAAGCTTGGTCTCAATTGTGTTATGTCTTCATATGTGGGGATACTGCCATATCTTAGAGATATACAAAGCAGTCTATCTAGCACTTCATCGAATCATGCCAAGATAATAGCTATTCATAAAGCAAGTCGAGAATATGTATGGTTGAGATCCATGATACATCTCATTCGAAAAAATGTGATGTGAAATGTTACAATATATCCATAATATTATACAAAAATAATATAGCATGCATAGCACAACTTAAGGGATGATTCATAAAAGGAAATAGAAAGAAGCACACTTCATCAAAGCTTTTCTATATACAAGAGCTCCAAAAGAATTGTGATATTAACGAGCATCAGATTCATTCAAGTGACAATATGACTGACTTATTCACCAAGTCTCTTCCAATTACAACTTTCAAGAAGATGGTGCACAAGATCGGGATGCAAAGGTTCAAGGATGTTCTCAATAGGGGGAGTTAATACGCTTTGTACTCTTTTTTTCCTTATGAGATTTTGTCCCACTGGGTTTTCCTTGTAAGGTTTTTAATGAGGCATCTGAAATGCGTATTATTAGAGATGTGTACTCTTTTTCCTTCACTGAATTTTTTTCCACTAGATTTTTTCTAGTAAGGTTTTAACAAAGCACATTATCTATCAACTACACATTCAAGGGGGAGTGTTATAAATGTATTTATATTAGAGTGAATGTCTATCAAGATATCTATCAAGATTTAGTTGATATCTATCAAGATTTGAACTATCTGTCTTTTAGTCAGAAACTAGGAATATTTTCCCCTATAAAAGCAGGGTTTTGCTCATTGTATTCTCAATCTTATATTCTCTAACCGAAATAAAGAAGTCTCTCCTCTTCTCTCTATTTATTCTTGTTCGTTATTATTTATTGTTTTATAACAATGTATCATTTACTATATCTATGTCTAGTAGGTTTCAGTATAGACTTCCAAGTCAATGAAATTAGCATGCCTAATTATGCAATTAATGACGGCTTGACTATATGTCAATTAATGAGAAGTCGAGCAAAAATTAGCCACGTAAACAAATTGCGTATTTGGCACGAAATGAAAGATGAGAGATAGAATTTCCAGTCACAATACCAAAAATAAAACTATAAAAACAAATAATTTTTTATTTCATAGTTATTAGTAAACTCTAATTTTGATCGTTGTAATATTAATTTAATCTTGAATTAATTAGAAATTGCATGTTTGGTCCCTTTACGTAGTAATGATTATGTTTAGATTAACATTAGACTTATATTACTTTAATGGAGTAACAATAAAAATTAACATAATATATGTTTAACTAAAGAGGTCTAGAAGCAAGAGTTTTCAAGAGAAGCACGAGCAAAAGTTAGCAACGCAAGCTTATACAATACTCTTGCAATTTCAAAATAAATGAATTGTTAAGTTATTTTTTAATATTCAAAATAAAAAAATTATTCATTCTTTAAAAAATATGTTGAAAATTTCTTTCAATTTTACCCTTTCATCTAATGAGGGTCTTAAGTACTTTTCATTTTCTAGGATAGTAGTTTACGAACAATTAAAAGGATAATAATGAAAATTAACCTACAATTTATGTCTAAAAAATTTTTATTAAGAAATGTGTCATACTCCAACAATTCAATTATTTTGAAATGGAGGGAATACAGAAAAAAAAAAAAACAAGAGAGGTACATTGCAATCACAATAACAAGGACAAGATTAGGGATGATCACATATTTAATCCCTTATTATTGGTGAACTCAAATCCTAATAACATATTTAATCCCTTAGTTATCGGTAAACTCAAATTATGATCCTTATATTTAACCTTGAACTAATTAGAATTTGTATTTTCGATCCATCTATGTAGCAAATATGTTATAGATTTATTACACCAATAATATCTTTAATTACGGAGCAACAATATAAAGTTGGCATAAAACATGGTTAATTAAATAGTTTAATAATCAATAATCTGTTGAATTTGTGAAGATTCACAAGAAAGAGAATCAATATTGCACATTTCAAATAACAGAAGGTTCAATAAGCATATCTAAATAACACAAGGATCAACACTAAAATTTTCACTATAACACAAATTTCCACAAGAAAATCAAGATCTCTGAAATTTCAGAGCTTGTTAGAACTTAGGAACCTATGAAAGCTCATCACACTAGGCCACTAGATCAGCTATTTAAACCCCATAGACGTAACACATTTTCAAGTTTAACTTCAAACAAAAAAAAAAAAATGAGCTTCCTCAAATTCTTCCCCTTTTTGGTCTTCCTTTACTTTGGCCAATACTTCTTGTCAGTTACTCATGCTGCCACTTTTGACATTATCAATCGGTGCACCTACACAGTCTGGGCCGCTGCCTCACCTGGTGGAGGCAAGCAGCTCAACTCGGGCGATTCTTGGAACCTTAATGTGAATCCAGGAACAGTTCAGGCTCGCATTTGGGGCCGAACCAATTGTAACTTTGATGGTAGTGGCCGAGGCAGATGCGAGACTGGAGACTGTAATGGGCTACTAGAATGTCAAGGCTATGGAAGTCCACCCAACACTTTAGCTGAATTTGCACTTAACCAGCCCAATAACTTGGACTATGTAGATATTTCTTTAGTCGATGGTTTCAACGTTCCTATGGAATTCAGTCCAACCAATGGTGCATGTCGTAATCTCATATGCAACGCACCTATTAACGAGCAATGTCCAAGCCAATTACAGACACAGGGTGGATGTAACAACCCGTGCACGGTTTTCAAGACCAATGAATATTGTTGTACAAATGGACCTGGATCATGTGGACCTACTGATTTGTCGAAGTTTTTCAAGCAAAGGTGCCCAGATGCTTATAGTTATCCACAGGATGATCCAACTAGTCTGTTTACATGTCCTTCTGGTACAAATTACAGGGTTGTCTTCTGTCCTTGAAGGCTGCAATATTAAAAATATAGTACTAAGAAATAAGAACTATCGAATAAAAAGAGAGTGACAAAGAGGTAAGAACTGGTGGGTTGTCTTGTTCAATGTTTGTTGAGAAATAAAGAATATATATATATATATATATAAAATGCTCTTTCATTTCCTTAAGGTCTATTATAAAATATGTAATGGTATTTATTTGTGGATTTTCTCCATGTAATGTAGGCTTCTGCTTTTATTATAGCTTTATCTACTTCAAAATCTTCTTCTAATATTTCTATATTCATAAAATAAGTAAGATATATGTTAGAGTTATTAGAATTTATGTTAGAAATATTAGAATTTACCTATAAATTATTAAATTAATTATGCGAAGACCATTTAAAAATAGAGAAGCTTTTAGAAAAATTAAAGAATCTTTAATTAGTAATTATTCAGAATATATAAGTCTAAATAAAATAAAACAAAACCCACAAAGATTAGCCTACTTAATTACATTAATATCTAGTATTGAATCAAAATTAATAATCCATTTAAAATCCAGAAGAATGAAACACATACCACCTAATTATGATAAAATTAGATTTAGATATCCGCCAAGATATTATAAATATAATTAAAATGAATAAAGTACAAAAATACAAAGAATTAAAACAAATTATCTCTGAAAAACGTAAAGAATTAAAAATAAGAATAAAAAGACTACATTAAAATATATTTGCCGGAGTTAGTAAAAATTCAATAGATACACAAAAAGATGAAATATCAAAATTGGAATCACAAATAGATAGTTTAGAATATATATATCAACATGAACTATTCACAATAAAATGAATAAAGAAGAATTTATAATAGATGAAAAAATATATGAAAACTACGAAGGATCAAAAATAAAAATAGTATTTTCTAATCTAGGACGAAGATATAAGAAAATAGGTGAACATTTATATCTAATGTTAGAAAAAGAAGAATTAAAATTAGAAGATAAATTGACAGCAATGGTAAGAATAGAAAAAGAAAATGAAGAGATAGATAGGAAAAAGGAAATAGAAAAAATAAAACAACAAACTACTGAAGAAATACGAAAAATAGAAAAAACTAAAAATAGTAGGATTGCTGAATTAGAAAAAGAACTACAAATGTTAAAAGAACTGTATGAACAAAGACAAAAAGAAAAAGAAGAAAAAGATAGAGAACAGAAATTACTGAACGAAATAAATCAATTTAAGGAAAAATTGGAAATAAAAAACAAAGAATTAGAAATAAATAATATAGATATTGAAGAGACAGAGACAGATAATTATGATTTCGAAGATAGTGAAACATATACAGAAATATTAACAAATACAAAAAATTTAGAAATTAATGAAAAACAAAAAGAAATTAATGAGGAAAACTTAGAAAGTACCTACATAGAAATAAATACTCTTGATAAAAAAGAAAATGAAAATATAATACCTAAAACAATAGAAATAAGAAAACCTATATATTATAAGAATAAGTTTAAAAAATATAATGAATATGACAAATGGATACCAAAACAAATAGTGAATAAAAATTATAACTTTTTAGACCTAGACTGTGTAATAGATACAGAAAAGACAATACAATTATGGATAGGATATATGACGAAACAATTATTAGATAATAATATAAATATAACAGATGCACCGGAATATATAGAAAAAACGCTAATAGGATCAGTAAAACTATGGTTTTCAAATTTAACTAAAAATAGCAAAAAAGTATTAAGAACTAATAAACCTATAGAAGGAACATCATTGACAACAACTAAACTAATACCTATAGAATTATTAAAAAAATATGAAACAGCTATAAAAGATGAATTTGGTAGTACGACAACAATAGAAGAAGAACAAGATGAAGAAAAAGATACAAATAGGAATTTAATGTTAAAACTAGCAATATGTAATATGTGTTATATAGATGAATATACTTACGCATTTAAAGAATATTATTACAAAGAAGCATATAGTATAGAAGAAAGTAAAGAAATAAGAAAATTATATTTTAATAAATTACCTGAGCCATTTAGTTCGAAAATAATAAAAAGTTGGGAAGAAGCAAAAATAGTAGATACGTTAGGAGCATGAATAAAATTTTTACAACAATGGTATAGAAACTTATGTGAAAAATATAGAGAAGAATTAAAAATGGACAAAACATTAATAAGAAATTTAGCATGTTGCAAAAATAAAATAGCACCCCAATTTGGATGCGAAGAAAGATATTATAAGAAAAGAAAAAGACATAAGATATATAAAAAATATAAAAAATCAAAATATAAATATAAGAAACCGAGAAAAAGATATTATGTAAAAAATTATAAATATAAAAGACCATATAGAAAGAAGAAATCTATAAAAGAATGTACTTGTTATAACTGTGGAAAGTTAGGACATTTAGCTAGAGATTGTAAATTACCTAAAAATCCAAAAAATAAACAAATATCAGAAATAAAAATAGATAATACCGAATATATGCAGATAGATTATATAGATTATGAATTAGAAAGCGAGGATAGTATATATGAAATTTCAGAAAATGAAACAGATAATGAAATAGATAGTGAAATAGATGAATCAAATGACTGAAGAAGATATAAAAATAATAACAAAGGAAGAATATTTAAATGATGAAGGAACGGAACAAAAAATAATATTTGATAGTAACATATTTGATGAAATAAAAGGAAAAGAATTAGATTTAAGTGTAGAGAAAATATTTAAAATACCAACAATAAAAAATATTTTTACTAGGAAAAAGGATGAATATTATGTAGTATGCCAAAAAGAACATGTAATAGACTGCAGATATGCAAAAGGCAAAGCTAGTATACCACTAGTAACAAAAAGAATAATTAATAAAGAAATAAATGATATAAAAAGTAAAGGAGATCCAATAAAATATGTACACCTTGGAGGTACAGAGATATTAATAAAAGCATGTTTTAGAGAAGGAATAGATACACCAATAGAGTTATATTTAGCAGATGATAGAATTATAAAACCTATAGAAAAAAGCATAATAACTGCCGTAAAAGGAAATCTAATATATCAAAAATTTAAATTTATAATAAGTGCAAATTATTCAGTAGCGGTAACAGATAGAAATATAGATAAATCACTCGTATTATATTGGAAAATATCAGGAATAGAATTAACCTCAGGAAGTAAAATATTTACAGCAAGATGTAAAAATCTATATGTATTAACAATAAAACATAAAATAACAGGAAAAAATAAGATTAACAAAATACAAATAGAAAGCCCATTCGAACAAATTGTAAAAACAATAGATTATAATGATTATACCTATAGAGACATAGATACAGAAGAAAATTTAGAAATAATAAATGATAGAATAAGTACAACGAAAAGAATAGCTAATGAAAAACCAGAATCATCAATCTCATCAAAAAGAACAAGTTATGAAACAAATTCAATAAGTAATTTAAACCAATATTACATAACAGGAAAAATAAATGAAAAAGAATATCTAATACTTTTAAATACAGGACAAGAAGAAAATTATATAGCAAAATATTTAGTAAAAAATGAAGAAATAAAGACCGATAATGATATGTGCCCAGATCTACCAAGAAGTTTAATAAATAATAAAAATATAGCAGAAAAAATAATAATAATAGGAGTTAGAAAAATAAAAATAGAATTCGAAGTAAAGGAAGAAATGCAAAAAGCAGATATAATATTAGG